>NC_057800.1:413276768-413459679 GCF_018294505.1 Triticum aestivum
CTAGGATGAGGCCTTGGACCAACAAACGGTGGCCTGCGGGGACCGCGAGGTGGGGTGATGCCTCCTACATCACGCCAAACCATCACGTCTGGCAGAGCAGATCTCACAGGATAGAGATCGCGCATATCTGAATATCCAGCTTGCACCGCCGGTGCGAACCGAGTCAAAGTGGCCCAGTGGTCAGCACGGGTATTGAAGAGCTCTAACCTCAAGGCCCGATTTTCACGGTCCTTATCCTCGAGCATCTCAGCAGTGGTGCGAGTCCGTGAATCCTCCTGAGTGGAGTCAGCATAGATAGCCTGGAGATATCCTTGTGCTCCCGGAAGTGATCCTGGCATATACCGGAAATCAGAGTCCCGAAATAAACCAGATCTGACTCGCATAATGGTCATCATAGAGTAGGCGGCGTCCTGCACAGCCATCTCAATAGTAACGCCGAGTCCATAGGAACAGTGAAGAGGCTCGGTGGATCCAGGATAAGATGGAAATATCCTGACAGTGCAGAGATACTGGCTTTGATTGAAGTCCCGGAATTGCTCTTCGACCGTGTACTCAGGATACCAGCGGTATCCAGCCTCAGTCATTACCCTGACCAACTTAGCAGTATGGCCGGGTACATCTAGGCATCGAGTCAGGCGAACCACTTGATTGGGGTCGCGAGTGGCCATCTGAAAGCACAATCATAATGCAAGGGCATTAGAATTTCTAGCAAAATTTCGGCAGCATAACAGCTGTAAATGCTCAAGAAGGATTTTGAGACATTTGACAAAGGATTTCGTACACACTCAACATCATCATGTCAAAGTTCTGAAACCATTCTGGCAACATAATGTGGTAGTAGAACTGAACTAGGCTTGTAACCACCAAACTTATAAGGTACTACTGATTAGTAACACGTGATCCTGATAGAGAGAATAGATCCTAATTCCTTAACCCCGGTGGAAGAATGGACTGACTCAGATCAGAAAGTCATAAGGTATAAGAAGTAAAAAGAGCCTTACGTTCCAACCCACAAACAATTCCCCTACATATAGCTAAAGAATTTCTAGACTCAACATCGACCAGTTTGGCTTGGAGAACCTACAGGCAGTCTGGCTCTGATACCAACGCTGTCAGGACCCCGACTCGATGTCACATCGATCTAGCCGGTAACACCTCATATCACTTTGCGGCCTCACGCACGGTATCCCCACGGGTGTCGCCTTACCCTTTTCCCGGGACCGTTTGCGCCTTTTGGCTCACGTATATGATAGTGTCGCTAGCATCCATATGATAAGGAGCCCGGGCTGACATGACTAGTCGTAAACCCAAAGTGGCACAGACTTACAGGGACAGGCATCCATGACCCAGCTTCGAACGTGTCGGTCATCAGCAAGTGGGTCCGGGCTGTAGCACTGGGCTAGCAGGACTCCGGTAAACCGGGCTGTAGCGGGCTAACAGGACTCCGGTACTCAAAGCGTGACATTTCCCCGAAGGGACAGACACCGGAACGAAGAAGGACACATGCCGGCCAGCCTAAGTGTTCTAGAGCAGTAGCAAGCTACCATGGCTCAGCGGTAACACTAGGAGACATTTCCCGGTAAGAGAGGCTACTAAAGATAAACAACTAGATAGTCAGATCCCACACATACCAAGCATTTCAATCATACACACAATATGCTCGATATGTGCAAATACAACGAAGCATCACAACATGACTCTACGACACAAGTACTTTATTTAAGGCTCAGGGAGCCATACATAACATACACAAAGGTACGGGTCTCACGACCCAACATACAAGTCATACAGTCATACAAGCCAGCAGCGGAAGTACATTGTCTGGGTACAGACAACTAGTAAAATAAAAGAGGCTTGGAAAGCCTAGCTATACTACGTGGTCCATCACAAGCTCAGGGTCACCACCTGGGTCTTTAGCCTACTCGTTGATGTCAACGTCTACATAGAACCCATCAGAAGGGGTTGCAGCGTCTTCTGTAAAAATGTAGATTATAGCAACATGAGTACAAAGGTACTCAGCAAGACTTACATCAGATCCTACATACATGCATAGTATCAAGAAGGGTTGGTGGAGTTATTGCAGCAAGCCAGCTTTGACTCTTGGCTAAGCTATCCTACGATACTCCAATTTGAAATGGTTTTGCGCACACGAGTCCACTACTCACCACTTCAATACACTACCGAGGATCCACCTCCGTCTTCCTACGGAAGAGCCATCCTCGGCACTCACACTTATCTTGAGGCTTTTAGTAGTTTCCATTTACTTGTCTATGAACTGTATAGGCAACCAAGTAGTCCTTTACCGCGGACGCGGCTATTCGAATAGATCATGTTAACCCTGCAGGGGTGTACTTCTTCATACATGTTTCCACCACTTAGCGTCTGCACACGACATGTGCTCGACAGACTTCAAGCGAAAGCCGACGTGGGTGTAGACCACGACCTACCTAAACACTTAAGCCTCTAGTCCAGGTTTATCGCCTATTCAGGTTCCATCCGCAGGGAGTCCGGCCGAGGTTTCCCATACGGCCCCGAACGATGTGAACAGGGTTCCCGAGATACCTAACGGGTATTCGGTACACCGTGCCACGTACCTACCGCATCACAGCCCACCCCTACGGTCAGCGTTGTCCACGGCCTCCAGTAGGCTACAAACACCAGAAACTACTTGCAACTCCTGGACAGAGAGCTAGGGTGAATAAGAAGTCGAGCGGGGTCATATTTCAGGGCCCAATGTATGGTAGTAGCTGATTCTTAAATCACACATACAGATCTCAGTGCTTAAGGTCGGCTTCAATGAAACAACCCACCATGTACTCCTACATGGCCTCTCATCGATACCTTTACCAAATCGTGTTCACCACACCACTCTCATTACCGACATAATCATTTCACTCTAGCCCATCACCCAGATGAACCAGACCTGACACGACTCTAAGCATAGCAGGCATAGCAAGGTAGGAACAACACATACATAGGGCTCAATCAACTCCTACACATGCTAGTGGGTTTCATCTAGTTACTGTGGCAATGACAGGTCATGCAGAGGAAATGGGTTCAACTACCGTAGCACACAGCAGTTTGAATCGCGTTGTCTTAATGCAGTAAAAGAGAGCAGGAGCGAGAACATGGGATTGTATCGATATGATCAAATGGTTGGTTGCTTGCCTGATGGTTCGATGCACGGATACGGTTCTTCGTTAGGGTAATCACGGTACTCCTCGGGGCAGAACCTGTCGCAAAGGACATCGATACACAAGCATCACCAAACAATGTGCAACAATATGATGCATGCATGAAACATGGCAATATGAGTGTGTTGGGCTAATGCAACTAAAGCCAGAAGGGTTTGAACAAATTTGAATCAAAGATTCAAATTCCAAATTCAAATATGGCCTTTTAAAGTGCCTTTCCTTGTTCTGCTTAAAACATCAATTTAACTTGTTTGATCATGCATGAAAATAGTACAGATGGATAGATTGGATTTTTCTGATCATTTTTCATATATAATTTGTCCAATTTGGAGTTACAGAATAAAAGTTATGAATTTTTGAAGTTTAAATAATATTCTGGAATTTCCTGATTTAAATTAAATCCAGAAATATCAATTACTGCGTCAGCCTGACGTCAGTGTGACGTCAGTGGTCAACGGAACAGGTCTGGGTCAAACCTGACAGTGGGTCCCGCATGTCAGGGTGATTATTTTAATTAAAATTTAATTAAAACTAATCCTGTTTAATTAACAGGGCTGGGCCCCACCTGTCATTGACTCAGGGGAGTCAACCAGGGCCCACCCGTGGTCAAAGTCAATGTCGGCTGCCGGCGTTTAGTCGCCGGCGAGCCCGACGCGGCGGCGGAAGTGGTTTTGGTCATTTCGGCCACCAAACGGACCGCGGAGACCACCGGAGTGGAGCTGAGGACAACCCGCAGCTCTTGGCGGAGTCCGTTGGGGTCGGGGTGGCCGGAGTCGACGGCGGCGAGCTCGGCTGCGGCCGCCGGGGTTCGGTCGTGCACGGGAACGGGGTTGGAGCTCGAAGTCGAGCGAAGCGAGGCGCTAGGGATGCTCTACGGGGTCTTGCGAACTCGTTGGACTCGTCCGGGGTGACCAAATGGTCACCGGAGCTGCGTCGACGGCGAGCTCGGCGACGGCGGAGGTTCGGCCGTGGTGGGGAGGAGGCTACGGTGGGGAACGAGGGGGAGAAGAGGGGGAAACGGTGGCGTAGCTCACCGCGGTTGCAGTGGGCGTCGAAGCGGGCTCGGGGACGCGTTGGAGACGACGAATTCGACGGCGACGATGGTCGGAGTCCGAAGAGGGGAACGGCGACGTGGCGGCGATGCAGGGCTTCCGGGGAGCTGTGGAGCGGTGGGGAGGAAGAGGGAGTCGTGGCGGAGCTTCTGAGCTGGTCGGGGGAGCGAGGGGTGGCCGGAGACGGCTGCTAAGGCGAACGGCGGCGACGGTGGTGTTCGGCCGTGAGAGAGAGAGAGGGAGCAGCACGGGAGAGAGAGGGGGGATAAGGCCAGGGGATCAGGGCGGCACCGAGAAGAAGCGCCGCGGCGTCGCGCTGGCGGGGAGGCAGGCAGACGAGCTGGTGGCGTGGCGCTCCGGCCGTGCGCGCGCGCCGGCCACACGCCTGGCCGACTGGCGCCAGGAGGACGACGGCGGTGGTGGGCTGGGCTGGCTTGCTGGGCCGGCCAGCTGGCTGGGCCGCACAGGGAGGAGCCCAGGTAAGCTCCTCCTGTTATTTCTTTTTCTGTTTTCTAATTTCTGACATTTGTTTTGATTTAAATAATATATTAAATCATTTATTTAGCTTATGCCAATTTTTGCAGGAGCTATATATATTATTCCAGAGCTCTTTTATAATTGGCATAATATTTGGGCATATATTAATATATATAATTAATATATTTCCAATGCAAATATTTATGCATTAATTCCAAATGCCCAAAATAAATGTCCATGAGCCACTAAAAATATTGGTTTGATTTTTATCTCTGTCCAATATTTTCAGAGAGCAACATGAGCAATTTTTTGGACCCTTTTGGAGAAATTTTTATTTGGGTCATTTTCAAAATGATTCTGAGGGTTTCACAGATCCCCATTTCAAGTTTCTGATGAAGAGTAAACATGATGCAACACTCTAATGCCTGCCTAGCTAGGATGTGACACTTTGTGCATATCCCCATCTTCATGTGCATTTTCATATGGTAGCATATTGCATTGTGACATGTTTCTATGTGAGTCATGGCATCATTTTCCCCCTTCACTCATCACCACCTCTCCTTCTCTTTCTTTCTTTTGGCAAGTGCCATTTTTAACTCCCCCATTAATGTTCATCCTCTCCCTGTAAATCCTACACCATGTTAGTAACCACCCTGTTAAATTTCGGCCCAGTTTGGTTCGATTTGGTTGGGTTCAAAAATGGCTCAAGTTTGAATTTAATTCAAACTTGAATTATTTTTCTACCTCAAAAAATTGCCAAACCAATTCATTTAAAATGTGCATATTTCCAGGACTCCACACATATATTCTTATCTGTCAAATTCCATTCCTGCCCATCAATTCTTTTCCTCCAAGTGCTTTCTATTCTGGAAAATGAGAAAGGAAAGAATATATATAGAGAGAGAGCCCAGCGCCTCAGCCCAGCCATGGTCTAGCGCAGCCACTTACTCCTTCTGTTGCAGCCCATCCAGCCCACCAGCAAGAGCGCCCCTATTCTTCTTCTTCTCTCCTGTACGGCAGCGCATCTAGGGGCTCCACGTCGCCACCCCGACCGATTTGACGGCCGGAACAGGAGCCCCTGCTGCTACATAACCTACCACGCGAGCCCCCCTGCAGCCCTAGACTTCGCCCTTCCCTCCTCGCGCTGCCAATCCTTTTCCCTCACCTCTGTTTCCTCTTCTTCCTCAAGGAACAGAGAAAGAGAGAGCTTCACCGTCGCTTGCGTTGTCGGAGGCCACCACGGTCATCTCAGGCATGCGCATCTTCTTCCTCGGCGTCGTCTATGTCTGTTCAGATGTCTTCCCCACCCTGGATCGCCTCCACGCCGTCGTCCACGTCTTCGTATTCTTCCTCTGCCTCCTCTACTTCATGAACACCGACGATCAGCGCAACCCCACGCTGGCTCCTCTGCTTTCCCGACGAGTCCGGCGACTTCAGCAGCACCCCCATGGTGAGCCGCTGCTCCTTCCCATCTCCTTCTCCGTCATACTCAGTCGTCATCATTGCCGTTTTCCGCGCGCACCCGGAGGACCTCATCGCCGGCGAGGTCCCTGTTCATGTTTACGATGCATCTGTAGCACCTTTAGGATCTCCTTGTAGCGCAGCATCTTTCGGTGCCTTCATCTACGAGTTTTGTCGCCGGAGTTCCTCCGACGAGTTCGCCCGCCTTGTTCTTCTCTGCTCCTTGCGTGCGCTCGCGACCGCTTGCTTCCATGCTCATGCCGCTGCTCCCTCGCCGGTCCACACACTATAATACCTGTAGGTCACGCCCGCACCTTTGCATCACCCAGCGCAGCCTACGCCTCGCCTTGCCTCGCTGCCGCGGCTGAGACGAGGTCCTGCTCGAGCTCGTTCTCGAAGCGCTTCACCACCTGCACACGCTCATCTTGTAGCAGCACCGCCTCACCATCCCGCGCCCCCGCCGATGCTCCACTACTCCGGTGGTCGCCGCTGTTGGCTGCTGGCACCGTCGCCATCTTCCTGTGCACGGTAGAGCACAGGGCTCGGCCTTCTGGGGCTGGTTCAAAAGAGCCAGGCGCCCCTCTTAGTGCAAAGTCTTCCCTCTAGCGGAGCGGTCAGTGCCCCTCTGTTCTACCTAGGAGGCCTAGGTTCGAGCCCCAGGCTCCACTTGTTTTGGCTGTGGCCTTATATTTTATCACTATGGCTATGACATCCTGGCCCCACTGTCATACATACACCCTCATAGGCCCAATTTGAGCAGCACCAGCCCTTCTCCTGTGCATGTTGGGCCAGTCAGTTTTGGCCCGAGCCACATTTTTTCCCGCGGAACGTTTTTGCTATTTAACTAGTGCACTGCATTTTTACAGTATGGACCCTAAACATCATGCATTTAATAACTCACAAATGGTGCATCGGATTAAAATAACTTATATATGAAAAATGCTTAGAATTTTGTGTAGATTCATATTATCCAACATTCATGCATGTTAAAAATGTTTAAAATGCTGTTTGTATAAATTTGCTCCAATGCCATGTTAAAATGCTTTATTTCATAACTAAATAACCATAGCTCCAAATTTAATAAACTTTATATGAAAATGGGGTAGTAAAAT
This sequence comes from Triticum aestivum, assembly GCF_018294505.1. Taxonomy (NCBI): domain Eukaryota; kingdom Viridiplantae; phylum Streptophyta; class Magnoliopsida; order Poales; family Poaceae; genus Triticum; species Triticum aestivum. The sequence continues at coordinate 413,284,065 of NC_057800.1, forward strand.
GCATAGATTAGCATGGTGACCTCACTTTGCATGTTTAACAACTCTAAAATATGCTTTAGGGAAGAATAGTACCAAATCTAATATATGCTCATGAGGATTTTTCTGGACTTGTTGCTTGTTGTTTCCGGCCTCATTTAAACTTGACTAGATAGTTAGTTTACTTATGCTTCACCCCCTTGCCATGTTTAATAACATTTAACATTGTTCGGTACATAAACGAGAGAGAACTAAATAATTGATGTGGTGTTTCGTCAATATGCAACGGAGTTGCATATTGAGCTCCACTTAATTTGTAGGATTGTTTGTGCATTTTGCCATTCCATGCCTCATTAAACCGGACATGCATCATACTTGGTTGTGCATCATGCCATGTTTATGTGATGGTTGTTTACTATGTTGTTTGCTTCTTTCCGGGTTGCTACTCTCGTTAGCTTCGGTTTCGTTCCGGAGTTGTGAGGATTCGTTCGACTACGTCCGCTTGTCTTCTTCATGGACTCATCCTTCTTCCTTGCGGGATCTCAGGCAAGATGACCATACCCGCGAAATCACTTCTATCTTTGCTTGTTAGTTGTTCATTCTATTGCTATGTCGCGCTACCTACCACTTGCTATATCATACCTCCCATATTGCCATGTCAAGCCTCTAACCCACCTTTCCTAGCAAACCGTTGTTTGGCTAAATTACCGCTTTTGCTCAGCCCCTCTTATAGCGTTATTAGTTGCAGGTGAAGTTGAAGTTTGTTCCATGTTGGAACATGGATATTGTTGGGATATCATTATTATCTCTTATTTAATTAATGCATCTATATACTTGGTAAAGGGTGGAAGGCTTGGCCTTATGCCTGGTGTTTTGTTCCACTCTTGCCGCCCTAGTTTCCGTCATACCAGTGTTATGTAACTTGGTTTTGCGTTCCTTACATGGTTGGGTGTTATGCGGACCCCTTGACAGTTTGCTTTGAATAAAACTCCTCCAACAAGGCTCAACCTTGGTTTTACCATTTGCCTCACCACCACCTACTTTTCCCTTGGGAGTCGCGCTCCCGAGGGTCATCTTTATTTTAACCCCCCCGGGCCAGTGCTTCTCTAAGTGTTGGTCCGAACTAGAGTCCTTTGCAGCGCTACCTAGGGGAAACTTGAGGGCTGGTTTTAGTTGTACGAAGTGCTCATCCTGTGTTGCCTTGAGAACGAGATATGTGCAGCTCCTATCGGGATGTTGGCGCATCGGGCGGTCTTGCTGGTCTTGTTTTACCATTGTCGAAATGTCTTGTAACCGGGATTCCGAGTCTGATCGGGTCTTCCTGGGAGAAGGAATATCCTTCGTTGACCGTGAGAGCTTGTGATGGGCTAAGTTGGGACACCCCTGCAGGGTTTTGAACTTTCGAAAGCCGCGCCCGCGGTTATGTGGCAGATGTGAATTTGTTAATGTCTGGTTGTAGATAACTTGGCACTTAACTTAATTAAAATGCATCAACCGCGTGTGTAGTCGTGATGGTCTCTTCTCGGTGGAGTCCGGGAAGAGAACATAGTCTCATGTTATGCTTGAGCGTAAGTAGCTTCAGGATCACTTCTTGATCACTATTAGCTTCTCGACCGTTGCGTTGCTTCTCTTCTCGCTCTTATTTGCGTATGTTAGCCACCATATATGCTTAGTGCTGCAGCTCCACCTCACTACCCTTTCCTACCCATAAGCTTAAATAGTCTTGATCTTGCGGGTGTGAGATTGCTGAGTCCTCGTGGCTCACAGATACTTCCAAACAGTTGCAGGTGCCGACGATACCAGTGCAGGTGATGCTGCCGAGCTCAAGTGGGAGCTCAATGAAGATCTTGTTCGTTGTGTTGTTTCGTTTCCTGTCGATCAGTAGTGGAGCCCAGTTGGGACGATGGGGGATCTAGCATTGGGGTTTTCTTCTTTTATTTTGGTTCCGTAGTCGGACCTTGATTGTATTCTGGATGATGTATGTTTAACTTGTATTTGTGTGAAGTGGCGATTCTAAGCCAACTCTTTATCCCTTTCTTATTCAGTACATGGGATGTGTGAAGATTACCCCTCTTGCGACAAGCCTACCATGCGGTTATGCCTCTAAGTCGTGCCCCGACACGTGGGAGATATAGCCGCATTGTGGGTGTTACAAGTTGGTATCAGAGCCTTCCCCGACTTAGGGTCCCCCTGCTTGATCGAATCGCTGACGTTGTCATGTCTAGAACAAAATGTTTTGAGTCTTAGGATTATATATATCGGAGAGTAGGATTCTTTTTACTCCCCAGTCCCTTCGTCGCTGTGGTGAGGCCTCCTGACGTAGAAGTTTTGACTCTCCTCTCCTCATATTTCACGATTTTTTTAGGATCACGCGGGTATCTTGGAATCGTTACGATGGTTTTGTGACGAGAACATTGTTCTTGGTGCCTCCTGACATTTAGGGGTTGTGGCAGTGCCCCGGGGAGTTGAGCTCTGAGGTGTTGTCATCACAATTTTATCGTTGTAGTTCCAGAATACCTGAGTTCACCGACATCGAAAATCTCTTTTATGCAGTTGTTGGTGAGATAATCTCGACGCCACCTAGCACTGGGGTGGGAGTTTGGGAGTATTGCCATAACTCATATAACAGATGCTTTTCGAAGGTTGAGGTACACGATTTCCGAAGGTTTCTTGGTTATGTGTTGAAGGATGGATACAGCTGGATGTAGGAATTTTTAGTTTGGGTGAGATATTATGCTTCCCCTGTATCCCCAACACCTGATTGCATAACCAGAAAGTTTCGGGAGTTTATAGGTGGGAATTCAAGTAGCTCCTAGAATTTCTTTCCAGCAGACACATGATACGATTTGGGATCTATCATATGTTTGTTTCCGGCTTATTCTGCAAGCTAATCCTTTGTTTTGTTTTGGTTTGTGGTATTCGAGTTGCTTCGAAGTCAAGTGTGGATTCCATACCTTCCTTAAGCAATGTCCTCATATTTCTATGTGGATGCTAATCCTTCTTGCTTATCGAGATTGTCATGCCAATTCTTTTCAAACCGACGTGCTTCTCTTCTAGTGGATCCGATCATTTTCAACATCCGCAAGATCAACTCTAAGTTTTCCCAACGGTATCCTTTTCATCCGCCCCCAAGTTGCCTTTGTTTTGCCCGCCCTCCCACCCTTTTATTCAAGGACTCAGCTATCTTAATCAAGTATCCATTTTATTGAGTGAAGTCTCTCCATTCTTTTCCGTCAATGTTCTTACCCGGTGGTTCTCATGAAGATGCTTTACAAGTTCAACATTCTCCGTTCTCTTTTCTTCTCCGGTGGATTTAATTCAAGCTTTGTTGATCATATCCTTTTCCTCGGTTCAAATGCTTTCTCATGCCGATGCATCTCTTAATCATCCACTTCTTGCTATTCAATTGTTTCCGGAATGCTGAATATATCTCAGAAGATTCAAGTTTCCATTCTCAATTCGCTCAAGCTCTTTCGAGGATGTTATCTTTTTCAAGCCATTTAATTCAACCGGCGCAATCTCTCTTTTAAATCGTTCAACGGTGTATCTTTTGAGTGGGCCCTAACCCACAGGTCTTTTCCCAGGATCTTACCTGACTCTTCTAATTTTACCGGAGCTATACTCAAATGTTTTAAAGTTTCACGTAAGAATGAATTATCATCAGTCAGATGGTTTCTCCAAGATTTTTTTTCAAATTCTTTTTATCGTTGGTTCAACCTTTCTAATTTTCATCCCAGAGTATCTCAACAATTCATGGTGGTGTTTCTCGTCGTCATTCTTGGATGTGAAGACCGAAGAAGATTTTTCCTCCAAATCATATCTGTTCTCTTGAAGATTCGTGGTTCTAGCTTGATGCCATCCTCTCATAATTGTTTTTTATCGTGAGAATTCTTTTCACCCATCCAGAGCTATCCAGGAGTCTTTTCAGTTCGATTCATCGAAGGCCATCTTTTCAAACATTACTCATTCTCAGCTTTCAGCTCTCATTCTCCAAATCTTACCGGTGCATCGTTCAAATATCCTCTAATCAGTTCATGATCTCTTCGTTCTCATGTATCTAAATCCCCTCAAGTATCTTCATTCGTTTTCCAATTCTTCCCGGTGAATTGTGCATTTGCTACTTTCATTTTTAATCCTTACGGTGGTTTGTTCAAGATTCCTCTTCCTATGATCTCATACAGATTCATTCGTTCTTTCCAATCCTACCGGTGGTTCGTTGAAGACCTTCCCAAGTTTACTCTATATCCCTCCTCAATCCTTTTTCAAGAAGAATAAGTAGTATGCCAAATTTGTTGCTTGTCATCAATTTAATTGATGAAGGATAAGCATAATGTAATTATTATTCTTGTTTTCCTTCAAGCGATTAATTCCTTATTCCGAAGGTTCATCAAAATTCTTGTTTCTCATTTGTTCATCTTTCTTTTCCCCGAGTTCCAAGATATCTCAACTATATCACCACGAAGCTCCATCTAATCATTGCAAGGCTTCTCCCGGAGTTCTTTTCAACTTTCCTTTCGCTTGATCATTCATTTTGTTACCGGAGTTCTTCATGGAGGCTCTACATGGTGGTTCGTCAAGGATTCTTTTCATCCTTCAATTGTTCTTCAAGATTTCTCTCGGAGTTACGATCTGCCAAGCTTTACTCAAAATTAAACATGGTGCTCAACACATGTTTGTTTTGAGGAGTTCAAGTATTCTTCATCGTGCATTCTAAAGTGTGATTCTTTCTACCTTATCTTTTGAGGTGGTGCTATATCTTTTCTTGACAATTTCCATTCTTGTTTCGCGATTCACGTGTTGTCAAGAATGAGGTATTTTAAATCCATCAATCTCTTCATTGGAGTTATCTTGGGTTATATTCCACCTAAAGCCTTCCCTAAGGATTGTTGCTATTTATGGTGCTTCTAAATGACCCAAGTTCTTCATTTATCCTCCCAGTGAAATAAGTTTCTCGTCTCCTTGTTGATATCAATCCAATCTATCATTTCTGTAGTGGCAGGATTTCACCTCATAATTTGGAGAAGTTATCCATAAGCCCACTACAAGTTTATTCGTTTCGTTGTTGGTTTTCCAACAACTCCGTTATAATCTTCTAGGAAGAGTGCTGTCCAAGCTCATTTGTGGCAGAAGTTGTCCTTTTCTTCTCCATTCTGTTATTCCAATGATCTATCTTCTATTCTCTCTTTCAGAGGCATTGTAATATTGCTCTCTTAACTCATCATCTCGAAGTATGAGGATCGTGTTCTTTTCATGCTTATCCATTTAACCGGAGTGTTGTGCCCTCTACTCAAGTTCTTTTCATCTTTTCAAGTCTTGCATCTCTTTTCAACCGGAGCGCTGTCCGATTTTGTTCTTCCTTGTTCCTCTTTTCTCATGAAGTGTTTTCAACTTTGTTCATCTCTGTTGTTTTCTATTATCAAATGGTTTAACCTCTCAAGGTTCTTTGGTTTCACTCATTTGTCAAAGAAGCAGCTTAGTTTTACCTCTTCTCTTCCTCTTCCGTTTCCTCCGGTGCCATCCTAGATCTCGGGACGAGATCCTCTCGTAGTGGTGGAGAGTTGTAACACCCCAAATGTGAAACTTCCCTTTTTGGGCAATATATCCACTTGATCTATTCCAATTCCTTTGGGTTCCATTTTTGTTTTTTATTTGTTGTTTTACTTTTTTGCTTTGTCTTGTCATTTATTGTCATATTTCACTTTGCCATTCATTGTCACATTATGGCCTCATCATGTGTTTGCATTGTGCTTGGTGTCTTTGTGCATAACCCCATCTTCATGTGCATTTTCATATGGTAGCATATTGCATTGTGACATGTTTCTATGTGAGTCATGGCATCATTTTTCCCCTTCACTCATCACCACCGCTCCTTCTCTTTCTTTATTTTGGCAAGTGCCATTTTCACTCCCCCATTAATGTTCATCTTCTCCCTGTAAATCCTTCACCATGTCAGTAACCACCCTGTTAAATTTCGGCCCAGTTTGGTTTGATTTGGTTGGGTTCAAAAATGGCTCAAGTTTGAATTTAATTCAAACTTGAATTATTTTTCTACCTCAAAAATTGCCAAACCAATTCTTTTAAAATGTGCATATTTCTAGGACTCCACACATATATTCTTATCTGTCAAATTCCATTCCTGCCCATCGTTTCTTTTCCTCCAAGTGCTTTCTGTTCTGGAAAATGAGAAAGGAAAGAATATATATAGAGAGAGAGCCCAGCGCCTCAGCCCAGCCATGGTCTAGTGCAGCCACTTACTCCCTCCGTTGCAGCCCATCCAGCCCACCAACAGCAGCGCCCCTGTTCTTCTTCTTCTCTCCTATAAGGCAGCGCATCCAGGGGCTCCACGTTGGCACCCCGACCGATTTGACGGCCGGAACAGGAGCCCCTGCTGCTACATAACCTACCACGCGAGCCCCCCTGCAGACCTAGACTTCGCCCTTCCCTCCTCGCCCCGCCAACCCTTTCCCCTCACCTCTGTTTCCTCTTCGTCCTCAAGGAACAGAGAAAGAGAGAGCACCACCGAGAGCTTCGCCGTCGCTTGCGTGGTCGGAGGCCACCACGATCATCTCCGGCATGTGCATCTTCTTCCTCGACGTTGTCTACGCCCATTCAGATGTCTTCCCCACCATGGATCGCCTCCACACCATCGTCCACGTCTTCGTCTTCTTCCTCTGCCTCCTCTACTTCACGAACACCGACGATCAGCGCAACCCCACGCCGGCTCATCTGCTTTCCCGACGAGTCCGCCGACTTCAGCAGCACCCCCATGGTGAGCCGCTGCTCCTTTCCATCTCCTTCCCCGTCATACTCAGTCGTTGTCATTGCCATTTTCCGTGCGCACTCGCGGGACCTCATCGCTGGCGAGGTTCCCGTTCATGCTTACGATGCATCCGTAGCACCTTTAGGATCTCCTTGTAGCGCATCATCTTTCGGTGCCATCATCTGTGAGTTTTGTCGCTGGAGTTCCTCCGACGTGTTCGCCCGCCTTGTTCTTCTCTGCTCCTTGCGTGCGCTCGCGACCGCTTGCTTCCATGCTCATGCCGCTGCTCCCTCGCCGGTCCACACACTATAATACCCGCAGGTCACACCCGCACCTTTGCATCACCCAGCGCAGCCAGCGCCTCGCCGTGCCTCACGGCCGCGGCCGAGACGAGCTCCTGCTCGAGCTCGTTCTCGAAGTGCTTCACCACCTGCACATGCTCATCCCGTAGCAGCACCGTCTCAAAATCCCGCACCCCCGCCGATGCTCCACTGCTCTGATGGTCGGCGCCGTTGGCTGCCTGCGCTGTCGCCATCTTCCTGTGCGTGGTAGAGCACAGGGCTCGGCCTTCTGGGGCTGGTTCAAAAGATCCAGACGCCCCTCTCAGTGCAAAGTCTTCCCCTAGCGCAGCGGTCAGTGCCCCTCTGTTCTACCTAGGAGGCCTGAGTTCGAGCCCCAGGCTCCACTTGTTTTGAATGTGGCCTTATATTTTATCACTGTGGCTATGACATCCTGGCCCCACCGTCATACACACACCCTCACAGGCCCAATGTGAGCAGCACCAGCCCTTCTCCTGTGCATGTTGGGCCAGTCAATTTAGGCCCGAGCCACATTTTTTCCCGCAGAACATTTTTGCTATTTAACTAGTGCACTGCATTTTTACAGTTTGGACCTTAAACATCATGCATTTAATAACTCACAAATGGTGCATCGGATTAAATAACTTATATATGAAAAATGCTTAGAATTTTGTGTAGATTCATATTATCCAACTTTCATGCATGTTAAAAATGTTAAAAATGCTGTTTGTATAAATTTGCTCCAATGCCATGTTAAAATGCTTTATTTCATAACTAAATAACCATAGCTCCAAATTTAATAAACTTTATATGAAATTGGGGTAGAAAAATGCATATATTATCATGGTGACCTCACTTTGCATGTTTAACAACTCTAAAATATGCTTTAGGGGAGAACAATACCAAATCTTATATATGCTCATGAGGATTTTTCAGGACTTGTTGCTTGTTGTTTCCGGCCTCATTTAAACTTGACTAGATAGTTAGTTTACTTATGCTTCACCCCCTTGCCATGTTTAATAACATTTAACATTGTTGGGTACATAAACGAGAGAGAACTAAATAATTGACGTGGTGTTTCGTCAATATGCAACGGCTCCACTTAATTTGTAGGATCGTTTATGCATTTTGCCATGCCATGCCTCATTAAACCGGGCATGCATCATACTTGGTTGTGCATCATGCCATGTTTATGTGATGGTTGTTTACTATGTTGTTTGATTCTTTCCGGGTTGCTTCTCTCGTTAGCTTCGGTTTCGTTCCGGAGTTGTGAGGATTTGTTCGACTACGTCCGTTTGTCTTCTTCATGGACTCGTTCTTCTTGCTTGCGGGATTTCAGGCAAGATGACCATACCCTTGAAATCACTTCTATATTTGCTTGCTAGTTGTTCGTTCTATTGCTATGCGGCGCTACCAACCACTTGCTATATCATGCCTCCCATATTGCCATGTCAAGCCTCTAACCCACCTTTCCTAGCAAACTGTTGTTTGGCTAAGTTACCGCTTTTGCTCAGCCCCTCTTATAGCATTGTTAGTTGCAGGTGAAGTTGAAGTTTGTTACATGTTGGAACATGGATATTGTTGGGATACCATTATTATCTCTTATTTAATTAACGCATATATCTACTTGGTAAAGGGTGGAAGGCTCGGCCTTATGCCTGGTGTTTTGTTCCACTCTTGCCGCCCTAGTTTCTGTCATACCGGTGTTATGTTTCTTGATTTTGTGTTCCTTACACGGTTGGGTGTTATGGGGACCCTTGACAGTTCACTTTGAATAAAACTCCTCCAGCAAGTCCCAACCTTGGTTTTACCATTTGCCTCACCACCACCTACTTTTCCCTTGGGCGTCGCGCTCCCGAGGGTCATCTTTATTTTAACCCCCTCGGGCCAGTGCTTCTCTAAGTGTTGGTCCGAACTAGAGTCCTTTGCAGCGCCACCTCGGGGAAACTTGAGGGCTGGTTTTAGTTGTACGGAGTGCTCATCTGGTGTTGCCCTGAGAACGAGATATGTGCAGCTCCTATCGGGATGTTGGCGCATCGGGCGGTCTTGTTGGTCTTGTTTTACCATTGTCGAAATGTCTTGTAACAGGGATTCCGAGTCTGATCAGGTCTTCCTGGGAGAAGGAATATCCTTCGTTGACCGTGAGAGCTTGTGATGGGCTAAGTTGGGACACCCCTATAGGGTTTTGAACTTTTGAAAGCTGTGCCTGCAGTTATGTGGCAGATGGGAATTTGTTAATGTCCGGTTGTAGATAACTTGACACTTAACTTAATTAAAATGCATCAACTGCATGCGTAGCCGTGATGGTCTCTTCTTGGCGGAGTCCGGGAAGAGAACACGGTCTCGTGTTATGCTTGAGCGCAAGTAGCTTCAGGATCACTTGTTGATCACTATTAGCTTCTCGACCGTTGCGTTGCTTCTCTTCTCGCTCTTATTTGCGTATGTTTGCCACCATATATGCTTAGTGCTGCAGCTCCACCTCACTACCCTTTCCTACCCATAAGCTTAAATAGTCTTGATCTCGCGGGTGTGAGATTGCTCTGTCCTCGTGGCTCATAGATACTTACAAAAAGTTGCAGGTGCCGATGATACCAGTGTAGGTGATGCTACCGAGCTCAAGTGGGAGCTCGATGAAGATCTTGTTCGTTGTGTTGTTTCGTTTCCTATTGATCAGTAGTGGAGCCCAGTTGGGACGATCGGGGATCTAGCATTTGGGGTTTTCTTCTTTTATTTTGGTTCCATAGTCGGACCTTGATTGTATTCTGGATGATGTATGTTTAACTTGTATTTGTGGTAAGTGGCGATTGTAAGCCAACTCTTTATCCCTTTCTTATTCAGTACATGGGATGTGTGAAGATTACCCCTCTTGCGAGAAGCCTACCATGCGGCTATGCCTCTAAGTCGTGCCCCGACACGTGGGAGATATAGCCGCATTGTGGGTGTTACACTATGGCCCGTAAAAGGCCCATGGATCATACGGCTCGTAGAAGGCCAATGGATCCTACGGCCCGTATAGAAGGCCAATGGATCCTACGACTCATAGAAGGCCCATGGATCATACGGCCCATAGGAGGCCCATGGTTACAACAGTCCGTGTGTTTCCATGATTATTTTGGCCTAGTTTCCAAAAATAGGTTATTGTGGCCACTAGAAAAACACAGAAAAAGAACTGCAGTGACTACAAGCAAACAACTAAACAAGACAATAAGGAAATAAATAAGGAAGCAATTAACGCTAGCCTATTACCGCTATTACACATATTACATCCACTGGGCATCAAAGTTCGCCACCAGTGCAAATATAGGGAACAAAGCAGCATATTACATACACTGGCCGTCAAAATTGGCCACCAGTGCAAATAAATGCGGTAGCAAAACAAGAGCATAACTGAAACAACTTCAGAAGAGCTCAAGAAACATGGTATCCACCATGCTGGCAATAAGCTTACCAAGCTTATTAGCTTTGTCCTGTTTGGCGCTAAAATCCTCCAACGCTTGCTGTTGCACCAGAAAGTATGCATCTGAATGCTCCAGGGACTTCCGCAGTCCTTCAGCTTCTTGTCATAGCATAGCTGATCGATGTCTTTCAGCTTGTAGTTGAGACTCAAGAAACCGAACTGATTTAGACAGTGAGTTTGAATAGCTTGTGCAAGCGGTAGTGATCAGTAAATCGAACACTAAACCAAGATAGGACTTTGGGGTTGTCTCACTGTCTTCGAGATAGTCTTCCTTAGCTATTTTATCAGCTTTGTTGGAGACCAACAAGGATGTGTCACTATCCTGAACCTTATCTGCATTACTTCCTTTACCATTGCTTAATAAGGCACTCTTCCCCAATATTCTGTCAACATTATAAAAGAAGAAACAAGCAGACACATAACAGGTTTAGCATGTACTAGTATATGAAACTCATTTCGGTGAACCAGTTCATTAGTAAGGTGGACAAGATTAAACTACCAAGTCTTCTATTGCCAAGTACTAGTACATAATAAAAGCATCAAACAAACATATATCTATGTCCTATGGTCACTACATTGTCTTGCCAAATCAAAATAGAGACACGGTTCAAATCATATCAGTTCAAGACAAAGCAGCAGTGAAACAATACAAAGCATGGGAAACTACACGACACAACAAGATTTCATATGGGTACCATGGGTCTACATGTACAACAACACTATTGGCTTTGTTGTGATGCTAGTAATGTGCATGATATGAGAAGTCAACTGTATACACAATTGAAATTGAAATCAACCGAGCTATTGATAAGAGCAAGCCTGTTAAAGAAACATGGTGAACATACCTGCTGTGCCATTGGAGTTTTGATTGGATCCTTCAATTTAAAAATAAGTTTGTATGAGTAAATACAGTGATACAAGAGCAAAGCAGTATGCATGATAGCAATCATAGTTAAAAAAGGCGTGCCTAAGTGAGCGCTTAAGCACACCTAGGCTCTAGGCGTTGGCGAAACGCATTGCGCATAACTACGCTTAATCTGTGCATAACTGCGCATAAGCATGCGCTTTGGTCAGTAAAGCGCAAGGCGGTGGCAAAACGCATAATTAACACCTAGCGCTTTTTTGAACTATGATAGCAATGGAATCTTAAATTAGAACAATTGTTCTTCAGGTTTAGGCACTTATTCTACATGAACAAAGTACAGTAAGACGCAAGAATATAGCACTTAAAAATAGAAAATGAGCACATAGACCTTACCACATTCTTGGTTCGGGACTAGTACAGAACAAGGCGTTCCCAGTCATCGTCCAGTAAATGTGTCTCAAGAGAACGTAACGGAATTTGATGAGTTTCTTTGCCAGTGAAGTACGTTTTCTTCAGGTAATTCCGATACTGCCACCAAGAATTCTTGAAGATAGCAGAGGTATTAGCACAAGTTACCTCATCCTGAGTTTCCAAATCGGTCCTTCTCTATAGAGAAAAATGGGAAAATTTGCTATATTATAACCATCATGGAGGTAGGATGTATGGGACAAAGCAAAGTAATTGCCATGATTAACATTACTTACACATAACTCCTGGACAAACACTTGCAACTGACATTTTCCTTCATCTTCAGTATAATATTTCCAAGATGGGAAGATACACACATACGATTTAACAACATCAAATGCGATAGATGATAAACTACGACTAGCTGGTTGTGCTTCCTCCACGGGAATAGGCGTACTAACTAGTGGAGTTGGGGTTCGCCGTGGTAGTACTGTCCCTTTGGGAACTGGAGCTGCCTTACTAACTACTCTTGTTTGGGAGCTCTGTGGTGGAGATGGTGCTGTGTCAATAGGAACTGGGTTACTATCTGCTGGGGTTGGGGTTAGATTGGGTGAAGCTGGTTCTCTGTTCATCGAAGTAGGGGTACAATCTATGAGAGTTTGGGTTATGTGTGGTAGGGCTGGTTCTCGTGCATGTACAACCGGGGTGCTATCTCCACCAAGAGGGAGCACTATTTTAGCTGGTTCTCTGTCCATCGCAGTAGGATTACAATCTGCGAGAGTTTGGGTTATGTGTGGTAGGGCTGGTTCTCGTGCATGTACAACCAGGGTGTTATCTCCACCAAGAGGTAGCACTGTTTTATTTGAAGACTGTGTTTTTAGTCCGCTAGATGCTGGCATCACCCGCTCCAATTCAAATGGCTGACAAACAGGAAACATAGTTGAATGTACAAACATTGTATGAGAGACAAATGCAATAGATAGTGTGGAAAAAAGAGGGCATGAAATAGTAGACATGTATATTGTTTACCTAAACGGATAGCATGACATTATTTCACATATATGATGTCTATCTAAACTGGATAACATAGCATAACATAATTCAAAGATATGATGAATAACTAAACAGGATCGCATGACATAATTCACCTACATGTTATCTAAGTAATTAGGATCGCATCATTTAATTCACATATGTGATTTATATGCTAAACAGAGGGCATTAGATATGATGTCTAAACTAAGAACATGGTGTTGATTATTGTGTATATGATGTCTAAACTATGCAATGCAAGACACCATATGCATGCTATGAGCAGTATAATCGTGCCAAGCTAGAGCATACACCTCGGTGGGGGAATAGGACTGGTCATGTGTCTCTGAATCCATCTCTGAGGAGCTATCGATACCCAATAAGAGATCTGCTTCGACAGGTAGCACTGTCTGCTTTGAAGGCCTTGTTTTCACTCCAGATTTTTCAATCTCCCACCCAAATGGCTGATTCACATGAAGAGTAGTTTAATGTACAAACATTGTCGACAAATGGAAATGTAATGAAGAAAAGGATGGGCAAGATATCATTCAAATATATGATGTTGGTTAAACAGGATGTCATTACACATTTCACGTATATTATGTCTGGCTAAAAGACATGAGATTACATAATTCCCATATATGATATAGAAACTAAACAGGTGGCATTACAGAACATGTCTAAACTAAGCAGATGACATATATGATGTCAAAAGTAGGCACTGCAAGGAAACTTATGCATGATATGACTAACATCATCATACCAAGGTAGAGCAAACACCTTGGGGGGTAAATAGGAGTGGTCGGCGGCGTCTGAATCCGCCTTAGAACAGATATCTTCCTCTGGATTACAATCTGGAGAGGGGTGGGGAGGGTTTGCCATTGAACCCACCATGGAGCAATGTCTGCATGACATTGTATTGCCGCGCAAAACTCTTCTCTTTTTCTCTACATGTTCAGCATGACTGTGTACAATATCTGACATGCATACGAAAAAAATATGGTGAGATTATGTAAGGAGAGCATGCAGAAATTTAGAGTGATGGTAACAACCGGTGGATGGATCCAAAAATAATGATAACAGGCTGATGATTGCTTTAATTTAATAAAAAGACAGATGATGATTGCTTTACTATTTGTTTCCCACCCAAGATGAACAACATAGGAATACCCTAGGTGAACCAGATATTAGACAGAGATACTATTCATTGGTTCCTCGATATGTTCCTCACAACTAATTTAGAACTCAAGTTTGAACATTAATTTGGACCTAACTTTGAGTCCAAGAGGTGAACATGACGATAAAGTAGCAGGTAATTTTAAGCAATGCATAACATAAGCAGAAACAAAAGAGTGCGACCTCTCTTGTGGACCCGTGCACTCCTCAGGTTCATCTGCTAAGTCGATGATGGTGATGTCGTTGCGGTGGGTGCCGGCGGCAGGGAAGGAGATCTGAGGCGGCGAAAGACGGTCAGGAGTCGTGATGTCTGGTTTGGTGGATGTTTCTGTCGATGGAGTAGCTCAATTGAGGTGGACGACGTCGCGGCAGGAGCAGGACAAACCACGTAAAGTTCCCTTCGACACCTACCTGTAACTGAAGTAATTCTGTAAGGGCTCATTTGGCTTGCATGATTCTAAAAATGCAGGGATAGGAAAAACATCAGAATAGGATAGGAATGCACATGGTAAACAGAGCATTTGTAAACACATGATTTCTGTCAACTTGAGTGTTTGGTTTACATGAATTGGAAGAGCAGAGGAATGCAAAGAAACATGGCCAAAATAAAGTGAAACCATATGAAAGCGTGTACAGTTAGAATGTTATTCTGCCACTAATGCACTTGGTCTTGTTTTCATGCATATGATTTTGAAAAGTAGGTCCAGGTGGATGTTTTGCTTCATTCCTTTCAACAAAATGCATGAATAATTGAATAGTAGAGTGCCATTGGAAAATTCCCTATTGCTATGTTTTTTCGTCGAACCAAAATAGCCCTAATGGATCGACATGAATGTATAGTAAGAAGTGATGCAACAAGTGTACAACCTCTTTGTCGTAGCCGTGTCGACCTCAGCATCATTGGGTTGGTCGCTGAAGCAGTTGAGGTAGAGGTGGCTGTCGGAGGTGTGGAGGAAGATCTGAGGAATCTGTAGACGGCGTCCAGGGCACTGCTCTGTTGTGATGGATCGTTCTATCATTGGAGCTGCCCCAGTGAGCCGTAAGACGTCAAGGCTGAAGCAGCACAAGACAGACATCGTCAATCTCAAGTGGGATTCTAATAGCATCTCCAAAAGATGATGTAAAATAGATGTAAAATTTACATCACCAAAAACCACCCGACTACAATAGATGAGGTAAAAACTGTTGACTCTAAACTTAACTGTCGAAACTGAAATTTACCATGGAATCTGAATGTTACTGTCGAAACTGAACACAATGGTAGCAGAGAGGCACTTGACATGTAGTTTAGGGAGGGCCCGCAGTTTATCTTCAACCTGCACCCCTTGAGCCGCCAGCCACCATCGGTCGAACCGCCAGCCCCAGCACCGCCTCGCCGCCCCGAAACAATTCCCCACCGCTGGTCTGCCGCCGCCCCGGCCAGCCCTATAGCCCCCCGCTGATGGAGTCCTGGACTAATGTCACACCCTAGCTAGTCATGCATTAGAGTGTTGCATCATGTTTATTCTTTCATCAGAAACCTGAAATGGGGATGACAGAACCCCCAGTCCCCTCTGAAACCAATTAGGGTTTACTAAAAACTTTTTCAATGAACCTGAAATGCCCTTCTAAAATGCCCATCATTTTTGTCTTGGTTCAGAACCTCTGCCAAAAGTGATGCACATTTTCCTAGGCCATCTTAGGGTTTGTGAATTAAATCATAAATATTTGAATTTGGGCATTTAAAATTATATAAAATATTTAAATGCTCAAATATCTCCAAACTAAAATGTTTCATGTTGGAAATAATCCAACTATGGACCAGGAGTAGTTTGGTGATTTTAGGAGTTGCCTAAGTATTTTTATTAATTCAACAAAGTTGCAGAAGTATTAAAAAAACAGAAAACAGAGAAAAATAAAAAAACTTACCTGGCGCCAGCACCCGGCCCACCTGCCGGCCCAGCCCAGCGCCGCTCCAGCGAGCTGCTTGCCGGCCAGGCAGGCAGGCAGGTGCCCGACGGCGACCGCAGCGCGCGCCACGCACCTGCTCACCGCCTCGCCGCTCCCCTCGCCCGGTGACGTCGTGGATCGCCCTCCCTCTCTCCCCCGAACCCCCCAGACACCCCCTTTCCTCTCCAGCTCCTCCCCCTCGCGCCCCCCAGCCATGGCCGACGCTACCGCCGCCGTGCCTACGTCGTAGCCGCGCTCCCCGCCGCCCGTGTGTCCTCTCGTCGTGTCCAGGAGCTCCGCCCTGTCCACTTCATCGAGCAAGCCGAGCCCCGAGCGCTCGCAACACCCGAGTCCACCGCAATGACCTCGCCCGAACCGCCGTCGCCGGAGATCCCCTTCAACACCGTCGTCGCTCCAGTCCGTCCCCGGCCGCACCAAGGGCCTCGTCGAACTCCCCGTGAGCTTAGCCATCTTCCCCTCTCTTCTTTTCTTGCTCCCGAGCCGTGTAGCGACCTCCCGGAGCTCAACCGCACCCACCGCCGCGGAGCTCGTCGCCGACGTGCTCCCGGTCACCCTCCGGCCACTCCACGGTGTCCATCATGCTCACCGCGTCACATAGCACCTAACTAGCTACTCCCCGCACCTCACCGACCCCCCTAGCGACAAGTTCGACTTCGGCCGAACTCCGGTGGCTGCCAAAGTCGTCGCCGGCGCCAACTCCGGCCACCCCGACCCCAACGGACTCCACCAAGAGCTGTGGCTCGACCTCAGCTCCTCTCCGGTGGCCTCCGCGGCTCGTTTGGTTGCCGGAACGGCAAAAATCACTTCCGCCGCCACGTCGGGCTCGCCGGCGGCTAAACGCCGGTGCAGCCAACCCGGGTTTGACCACTGGTGGGCCCTGGTTGACCCCCCTGAGTCTATGACAGGTGGGGCCCAGCCCTCCTAACTAATTAGGATTAGTTTAAATTAATTTTAGTTTAATTAATCACACTGACACGCGGGACCCACTGTCAGGTTTGACCCGGACGTGTCCCGTTGACCTGCTGATGTCACACTGACGTCAGGCTGACGCAGTAATTGATTTTCTGGATTTAATCTAATATAGGAAATTCCAGAATATAGTTTAAACTTCAAAAATTCATAACTTTTATTCTGTAACTCCAAATCAGACAAATTATATATGAAAAATGATCAGAAAAATCCAATCTATCCATCTGTACTATTTTCATGCATGATTAAACAAGTTAACTGGATGTTTAATGCAGAACAAGGAAAAACACTTTAAAGGGCCATGTTTGAGTTTGAAATTTGAATCTTTGATTCAAATTAGTTCAAACCCTTCTGGTCTTAGTTGCATTAGCCCAACTCACTCATATTGCCATGTTTCATGCATGCATCATATTGTTGCACATTGTTTGGTGATGGTTGTGTATCGGTGTTCTTGCGGCAGGTTCTGCCTCCGAGGAGTACCGTGATTACCCTAACAAAGAACCGTATCAGTGCATCGAACCATCAGGCAAGCAACCAACCATTTGATCATATCGATACAATCCCATGTTCTCGCTCCTGCTCTCTTTTACTGCATTAAGACAACGCGTTTCAGACTGCTGTGTGCTACGGTAGTTGAACCCACTTCCTCTGCATGACCTGTCATTGCCACAGTAACTAGATAAAACCCACTAGCATGTGTAGGAGTTGATTGAGCCATATGTATGTGTTGTTCCTACCTTGCTATGCCTGCTATGCTTAGAGTCGTGTCAGGTCTGGTTCATCTGGGTGATGGGCTGGAGTGAAATGATTATGTCGGTAATGAGAGTGGTGTGGTGAACACGATTTGGTAAAGGTATCGATGAGAGGCCATGTAGGAGTACATGGTGGGTTGTTTCATTGAAGCCGACTTTAAGCACTGAGATCTGTATGTGTGATTTAAGAATCAGCTACTACCATGCATTGGGCCCGAAACCAATGGACCCTCTCGGCTTCTTATTCACCCTAGTTCTCCGTCCAGGAGTTGCAAGTAGTTTCTGGTGTTTGTAGCCTACTGGAGGCCGTGGACAGCGCTGACCGGAGGGGTGGGCTGTGATGCGGTAGGTACGTGGCCGGGGATACCGGGCACCCGTTAGGTGTCACGGTCCCTTGTACACATCGTTCGGGGCCGTATGGGAAACCTCGGCCGGACTCCCTGCGGATGGAACCTGGATAGGCGATAAACCTGGATTGGAAACTTAGGTGACTAGGTAGGTCGTGGCCGACACCCACGTTGGGCTTCCGCTTGAAGGTTGCCGAGTACATGTCGTGTAAACGACGGTAAGTGGTGAGAGCGTGTATGAAGAAGTACACCCCTGCAGGGTTATCATGATCTATTCGAATAGCCGCGTCCGCGGTAAAGGACTACTTGGTTGCCTATACAGTTCATAGACAAGTAAATGGAAACTACTAAAAGCCTCAAGATAAGTGTGAGTGCCGAGGATGGCTCTTCCGTAGGAAGACGGAGATGGATCCTCGGTAGTGTATTGAAGTGGTGAGTAGTGGACTCGTGTGCGCAAAACCATTTCAAGTTGCAGTCTCGTAGGATAGCCTAGCCAAGAGTCAAAGTTGGCTTGCTGCAATAACTCCACCAACCCTTCTTGATAATGTGCATGTATGTAGGATCTGATGTAAGTCTTGCTGAGTACCTTTGTACTCATGTTGCTATAATTTACATTTTTACAGAAGACGCTGCAACCCCTTCTGATGGGTTCTTCGTAGACGTTGACATCAATGAGTAGGCTAAGGCCCAGGTGGTGATCCTGAGCTTGTGAAGGACCACGTAGTATAGCTAGGCTTTCCAAGCCTCTTTTATTTTACTAGTTGTCTGTACTCAGACAAGCTACTTCCGCTGCTAGTTTGTATGACTGTATGACTTGAATGCTGGGTCGTGTGACCCGTACCTATGTGTATGTTATGTATGGCTCTCTGAGCCTTAAATAAAGTACTTGTGTCATAGAGTCATGTTGTGATGCCATGTTGTATTTGCACATATCGAGCATATTGTGTGTATGATATTGAAATGCTTGGTATGTGTGGGATCTGACTATCTAGTTGTTTATCTTTAGTAGCCTCTCTTACCGGGAAATGTCTCCTAGTGTTACCGCTGAGCCATGGTAGCTTGCTACTGCTCTGGAACACTTAGGCTGGCCGGCATGTGTCCTTCTTCGTTCCTGTGTCTGTCCCTTCGGGGAAATGTCACGCATTGAGTACCGGAGTCCTGTTAGCCCACTACAGCCCGGTTTACCGGAGTCCTGCTAGCCCAGTGCTACAGCCCGGACCCTCTTGCTGATGACCGACACGTTCGAAGCTGGGTCATGGATGCCTGTCCCTGTAAGTCTGCGCCACTTTGGGTTTACAACTAGTCATGTCAGCCCGGGCTCCTTATCATATGGATGCTAGCGACACTACCATATACGTGAGCCAAAAGGCACAAACGGTCCCGGGAAAAGGTAAGGCAACACCCGTGGGGATATCGTGCGTGAGGCCGCAAAGTGATATGAGGTGTTACAAGCTAGATCGATGTGACATCGAGTCGGGGTCCTGACAGCGTTGGCATCAGAGCCGGACTGCCTGTAGGTTCTCCAAGCCAAACTGGTCGATGTTGAGTCTAGAAATTCTTTAGTTATATGTAGGGGAATTGTTTGTGGGTTGGAACGTAAGGTTCTTTTTACTCCTTTATCTTATGACGTTCTGATCTGAGTCAGTCTATTCTTCCACCGGGGGTTAAGGAATTAGGATCTATTCTCTCTATCAGGATCACGTGTTACTAATCAGTAGTACCTTATAGGTTTGATGGTTACAAGCCTAGTTCAGCTCTACTACCACATTATGTTGTTAGGATGGACTCAGAACTTTGATATGATGATGTTGAGTGTGTATGAAATCCTTTGCCAAATGTCTCAAAATCCTTCTTGAGCATTTACAGCTGTTATGCTGCCGAAATTTTGCTAGGAATTCTAATGCCTTTGCATTATGATTGTGCTTTCAGATGGCCACTCGCGACCTCAATCAAGTGGTTCGCCTGACTCGATGCCTAGATGTACCCGGTCATACCGCCATGTTGGTCAGGGTAATGACTGAGGCTAGATACCGTTGGTATCCTGAGTACACGGTCGAAGAGCAATTTTGAGACTTTAATCAAAGCCAGTATCTCTGCACTGTCAGGATATTTCCATCTTATCCTGGATCTACCGAACCCCTTCACTGCTCCTATGGACTCGGGGTTACTATTGAGATGGCTGTGCAGGACGCCGCCTACTCTATGATGACCATCATGCGAGTCAGGTCTGGCCTATTTCGGGACTCTGATTTCCAGTATATGCCAGGATCACTTCCGGGAGCACAAGGGTATCTCCAGGCTATCTATGCTGACTCTGTTGGGAAACGTAGCAGAAATTCAAAATTTTCCTACACGTATCACCAAGATCTATCTATGGAGAGACCAGCAACGAGTAGAAAGGGGAGAGAGTTTGCATCTACATACCCTTGTAGATCGCTAAGCGGAAGCGTTCAAGTGAACGGGGTTGATGGAGTCGTACTCGTCGTGATTCAGATCACCGATGATCCTAGTGCCGAACGGACAGCACCTCCGCGTTCAACACACGTACAGCCCGGTGACGTCTCCCACGCCTTGATCCAGCAAGGAGAGAGGGAGAGGTTGAGGAAGACTCCATCCAACAGCAGCACAACGGCGTGGTGGTGGTGGAGGAGCGTGGCAATCCTGCAGGGCTTCGCCAAGCACCTACGGGAGAGGAGATGTGTCACGGGAGGGAGAGGGAGGCAACCAAAGGCCTTAGGTATGATTGCTCCTCCTTTTCCCCACTATATATAGGGCCAAGGGAGAGGGGGAGGGCGCATCCTTGCCCCCTCCTCCAAGGAAGGGGTGCGGCTAAGGATGGGGAGGAGTCCATCCTCCCCAAGGCACCTCGGAGGTGCCTTCCCCCTTTAGGACTCTTCCCTTTTTCTCTTATCTTGGCGCATGGGCCTCTAGGGGCTGGTGCCCTTGGCCCATGTAGGCCAAGGCGCACCCCCTACAGCCCATGTGGCCCCCCGGGGCAGGTGGCCCCACCCGGTGGGCCCCCGGGACCCTTCCGGTGGTCCCGGTACAATACCGATGACCCCGAAACTTGTCCCGATGGCCGAAACAGAACTTCCTATATATAAATCTTTACCTCCGGACCATTCCGGAGCTCCTCGTGACGTCCGGGATCTCATCCGGGACTCCGAACAACATTCGGTACCACATACAAGCTTCCTTTATAACCCTAGCGTCATCGAACCTTAAGTGTGTAGACCCTACGGGTTCGGGAGACATGCAGACATGACCGAGACGTTCTCCGGTCAATAACCAACAGCGGGATCTGGATACGCATGTTGGCTCCCACATGTTCCACGATGATCTCATCGGATGAACCACGATGTCAAGGACTCAATCGATCCCGTATTCAATTCCCTTTGTCTAGCGGTATTTTACTTGCCCGAGATTCGATCGTCGGTATCCAATACCTTGTTCAATCTCGTTACCGGCAAGTCACTTTACTCGTTCCGTAACACATCATCCCGTGATCAACTCCTTGGTCACATTGCGCATATGATGATGTCCTACCGAGTGGGCCCAGAGATACCTCTCCGTTTACACGGAGTGACAAATCCCAGTCTCGATCCGCATAAAACAATAGATACTTTCGGAGATACCTGTAGTGTACCTTTATAGTCACCCAGTTACGTTGTGACGTTTGATACACCCAAGGCACTCCTACGGTATCCAGGAGTTACACGATCTCATGGTCAAAGGAAGAGATACTTGACATTGGCAAAGCTCTAGCAAACGAACTACACGATCTTTGTGCTAAGCTTAGGATTGGGTCTTGTCCATCACATCATTCTCCTAATGATGTGATCCCGTTATCAACGACATCCAATGTCCATAGCCAGGAAACCATGACTATCTGTTGATCACAACGAGCTAGTCAACTAGAGGCTCACTAGGGACATATTGTGGTCTATGTATTCACACGTGTATTACGATTTCCGGATAATACAGTTATAGCATGAATAAAAGACAATTATCATGAACAAGGAAATATAATAATAATACTTTTATTATTGCCTCTAGGGCATATTTCCAACAGTCTCCCACTTGCACTAGAGTCAATAATCTAGTTCACATCGCCATGTGATTAACACTCACAGGTCACATCGCCATGTGACTAATACCCAAGAGTTTACTAGAGTCAGTAGTCTAGTTCACATCACTATGTGATTAACACTCAATGAGTTTTATGTTTGATCATGTTGCTTGTGAGAGAGGTTTTAGTCAACGGGTCTGAACCTTTCAGATCCGTGTGTGTTTTACAAATCTCTATGTCATCTCCTAGATGTAGCTACCACGCTCTATTTGGAGCTATTCCAAACAACTGTTCTACTTAGAGCTATTCTAAATTATTGCTCCATTATATGTATCCGGTCTCTCTACTCAGAGCTATCTGGATAGGTGTTAAGCTTGCATCGACGTAACCTTTACGACGAACTCTTTTACCACCTCCATAATCGAGAAAAATTCCTTAGTCCACTAGTTACTAAGGATAACTTTGACCGCTGTCCTATGATCCATTGATGGATCACTCTTGTACCCCTTGACTGACTCATGGCAAGGCACACTTTCGGTGCGGTACACAGCACGGCATACTGTAGAGCCTACGTCTAAAGCATAGGGGACGACCTTCGTCCTTTCTCTCTATTCTGCCGTGGTCGAGCTTTAAGTCTTAACTTCGTACCTTACAACTCAGGCAAGAACTCCTTCTTTGACTGGTCCATCTTGAACACCTTCAAGATCATGTCAAGGTATGTGCTCATTTGAAAGTATTATTAAGTATTTTGATCTATCCTTATAGATCTTGATGCTCAATGTTCAAGTAGCTTAATCCAGGTTTTCTATTGAAAAACACTTTCAAAATAACCCTATATGCTTTCTAGAAATTCTACATCATCCCTGATCATCAATATGTCAACAACATATACTCATCAGAAATTCTATAGTGCTCCCACTCACTTCTTTGGAAATACAAGTTTCTTATAAACTTTGTACAAACCCAAAATCTTTGATCATCATCAAAGCATACATTCCAACTCCGAGATGCTTACTCCAGTCCTTGAAAGGATCGCTGGAGCTAGCATACCTTTTAGCATCCTCAGGATTGACAAAACTTTTCTGATTGTATTACATACAACCTTTCCTCACAAAAACTGGTAAGGAAACTCGTTTTGACATCCATCTGCCAGATTTCATAAATACAGCTAATGCTAACATGAATCCGACGGACTTTAAGCATCGCTACGGATGAGAAAAACTCATCGTAGTCAACTCCTTGAACTTGTGAAAAACTTTTCGCCACAAGTCGAGCTTCATGGATGGTGACATTACCATCCGCGTCCATCTTCTTCTTAAAAGATCCATTTATCTCAATGGCTTGCCGATCATCGGGCAAGTCCACCAAAGTCCATGCTTTGTTCTGATATATGGATACTATCTCGGATTTCATGGCTTCTAACCATTTGTCGGAATTCGGGCCCACCATCGCTTCTCCATAGCTCGTAGGTTCATTGTTGTCCAGCAACATGACTTCCAAGATAGGATCACCTTACCACTCCTAAGTAGTACGTGTCCTTGTCGTCCTACGAGGTTTGGTAGTGACTTGATCCGAAGTTTCATGATCAATATCATAAGCTTCCACTTCAATTGGTGTAGGTGCCACAGGAACAATCTTCCTGTGCCCTGCCACACACTAGTTGAAGAGACGGTTCAATAACCTCATCAAGTCTCCACCATCCTCCCACTCAATTCTTTCGAGAGAAACCTTTCCTCGAGAAAGGACCCGATTCAAGAAACAATCCATATTGCTTTCGGATCTGAATTAGGAGGTATACCCAACTGTTTTGGGTGTCCTATGAAGATGCATTTTATCTGCTTTGGGTTCGAGCTTATCAACCTGAAACTTTTTCATATAAGCGTCGCAGCCCCAAACTTTTAAGAAACGACAACTTAGGTTTCTCTAAACCATAATTCATACGGTGTCATCTCATCGGAATTACGTGGTGCCCTATTTAAAGTGAATGTGGTTGTCTCTAATGCCTAACCCATGGACAATAGTGGTAATTCGATAAGAGACATCATGGTACGCACCATATCCAATAGGGTGCAACTATGATGTTCGGACACACCATCACATTATGGTGTTCCAGGCGGTATTAATTGCGAAACAATTTCCACAATGTCTTAATTGTGTGCCAAAACTCGTAACTCAGATATTCATCTCTATGATCATATCATAGACATTTTATCCTCTTGTCACAATGATCTTCTACTTCACTCTGAAATTACTTGAACCATTCAATAATTCAGACTTGTGTTTCATCAAGTAAATATTCTCAACATCTACTCGAATCATCTGTGAAGTAAGAACATAACGATATTCACTGCATGCCTCAGCACTCATTGGACTGCACACATCAAAATGTGTTACTTCCAACAAGTTGCTATCTTGTTCCATCTAACTGAAAACGAGGCTTTTCAGTCATCTTGCCCATGTGGTATGATTTGCATATCTCAAGTGATTCAAAATCAAGTGAGTCCGAACGATCCATTTGCATGGAGTTTCTTCATGCATATATACCAATAGACATGGTTCGCATGTCTCAAACTTTTCAAAAATGAGTGAGTCCAAAGATCCATCAACATGGAGCTTCTTCATGCGTTTTGTACCATTATGACTTACATGGCAGTGCCACAAGTAAGTGGTACTATCATTACTATCTTATATCTTTTGGCATAAAAATGTGTATCACTACGATCGAGATTCAATAAACCATTTATTTAGGTGCAAGACCATCGAAGGTATTATTCAAATAAATAGAGTAACCATTATTCTCCTTAAATGAATAACCGTATTGCGATAGACATAATCCAATCATGTCTATGCTCAACGCAAACACCAATCTCGATGGTAGAGGGAGCGTGCGATGCTTGATCATATCAACCTTGGAAACACTTCCAACATATATCGCCAGCTCACCTTTAGCTAGTCTCCGTTTATTCCGTAGCTTTTATTTCGAGTTACTAACTTAGCAACCGAACCGGTATCCAATACCCTGGTGCTACTAGGAGTACTAGTAAAGTACACATTAACATAATGTATATCCAATATACTTCTATCGACCTTGCCAGCCTTCTCATCTACCAAGTATCTAGGGTGGTTCTGCTCCAGTGGCTGTGCCCCTTATTACAGAAGCACTTAGTCTCGGGTTTGGGTTTAACCTTGGGTTTCTTCACTGGAGCAGCAGCTGATTTGCCGTTTCATGAAGTATCCCTTCTTGCCCTTGCCCTTCTTGAAACTAGTGGTTTCACCAACCATCAACAATTGATGCTCCTTCTTGATTTCTACTTTCGCGGTGTCAAACATCACGAATATTCAAGGATCATCATATCTATCCCTGATATGTTATAGTTCATCACGAAGCTCTAGCAGCTTGGTGGCAATGACTTTGGAGAAACATCACTATCTCATCTGGAAGATCAACTCCCACTCGATTCAAGTGATTGTTGCACTCAGACAATCTGAGCACAAGCTCAACGATTGAGCTTTTCTCCCTTAGTTTGCAGGCTAAGAAAATCGTCGGAGGTCTCATACCTCTTGACGTGGGCACGAGCCTGAAATCCTAATTTCAGCCCTCGAAACATCTCATATGTTCCGCGACGTTTCGAAAACGTCTTTGGTGCCTCTACTTAAACCATTTAACTGAACTATCACGTAGTTATCAAAACGTGTATGTTCGATGTTCGAAACATCCACAAACGACGTTTGGGGTTCAGCACACTGAGCAGTGCATTAAGGACATAAGCTTTCTACTGATCGCATAATCGCTACTATCAACTTTCAACTATATTTTCTCTAGGAACATATCTAAAACAGTAGAACTATAGCGTGAGCTACGACATAATTTGCAAAAGGTCTTTTGACTATGTTCAGGATAATTAAGTTCATCTTATGAACTCCCACTCAGATAGACATCCCTCTAGTCATCTAAGTGATTACATGATCCGAGTCAACTAGGCCGTGTCCGATCATCACGTGAGACGGACTAGTCATCATCGGTGAACATCTTCATGTTGATCGTATCTACTATACGACTCATGCTCGACCTTTCGGTCTCCGTGTTCCGAGGCCATGTCTGCACATGCTAGGCTCGTCAAGTTAACCCTAAGTGTTTTCGCTGTGTAAAACTGTCTTACACCCGTTGTATGTGAACGTAAGAATCCATCACACCCGATCATCACGTGGTGCTTAGAAGCGACGAACTGTAGCAACGGTGCACAGTTAGGGGAGAACACTTCTTGAAATTTTGTAAGGGATCATCTTATTTACTACCGTCGTCCTAAGCAAACAAGATGCATAAACATGATAAACATCACATGCAATCAAATAGTGACATGATATGGCCAATATCATTTTGCTCCTTTTGATCTTCATCTTCGGGGCTCCATGATCATCATCGTCACCGGCATGACACCATGATCTCCATCATCATGATCTCCATCATCGTGTCTTCATGAAGTTGTCACGCCAACGACTACTTCTACTTCTATGACTAACGCGTTTAGCAATAAAGTAAAGTAGTTTACATGGCGTTCTTCAATGACACGCAGGTCATACAAAAAATAAAGACAACTCCTATGGCTCCTGCCGGTTGTCATACTCATCGACATGCAAGTCGTGAATCCTATTACAAGAACATGATCAATCTCATACATCACATATCATTCATCACATTCTTCTTGGCCATATCACATCACATAGCATACCCTGCAAAAACAAGTTAGACGTCCTCTAATTGTTGTTGCATGTTTTACGTGGCTGCTATGGGTTTCTAGCAAGAACGTTTCTTACCTACGCAAGACCACAACGTGATATGCCAATTCCTATTTACCCTTCATAAGGACCCTTTTCATCGAATCCGTTCCGACTAAAGTGGGAGAGACTGGCACCCGCTAGCCACCTTATGCACCAAGTGCATGTCAATCGGTGGAACCTGTCTCACGTAAGAGTACGTGTAAGGTCGGTCCGGGCCGCTTCATCCCACAATACCATCGAAACAAGATTGGACTAGTAACGGTAAGCATATTGAACAACATCAACGCCCACAACTACTTTGTGTTCTACTCGTGCAAAGAATCTATGCAATAGACCTAGCTCATGATGCCACTGTTGGGAAACGTAGCAGAAATTCAAAATTTTCCTACGCGTATCACCAAGATCTATCTATGGAGAGACCAGCAACGAGTAGAAAGGGGAGAGAGTTTGCATCTACATACCCTTGTAGATCGCTAAGCGGAAGCGTTCAAGTGAACGGGGTTGATGGAGTCGTACTCGTCGTGATTCAGATCACCGATGATCAAGTGCCGAACGGACGGCACCTCCGCGTTCAACACACGTACAACCCGATGACGTCTCCCACGCCTTGATCCAGCAAGGAGAGAGGGAGAGGTTGAGGAAGACTCCATCCAACAGCAGCACAACGGCGTGGTGGTGGTGGAGGAGCGTGGCAATCCTGCAGGGCTTCGCCAAGCACCTACGGGAGAGGAGATGTGTCACGGGAGGGAGAGGGAGGCAACCAAAGGCCTTAGGTATGATTGCTCCTCCTTTTCCCCACTATATATAGGGCCAAGGGAGAGGGGGAGGGCGCAGCCTTGCCCCCTCCTCCAAGGAAGGGGTGCGGCTAAGGATGGGGAGGAGTCCATCCTCCCCAAGGCACCTCGGAGGTGCCTTCCCCCTTTAGGACTCTTCCCTTTTTCCTTATCTTGGCGCATGGGCCTCTAGGGGCTGGTGCCCTTGGCCCATGTAGGCCAAGGCGCACCCCCTACAGCCCATGTGGCCCCCCGGGGCAGGTGGCCCCACCCGGTGGGCCCCCGGGACCCTTCCGGTGGTCCCGGTACAATACCGATGACCCCGAAACTTGTCCCGATGGCCGAAACAGGACTTCCTATATATAAATCTTTACCTCCGGACCATTCCGGAACTCCTCGTGACGTCCGGGATCTCATCCGGGACTCCGAACAACATTCGGTAACCACATACAAGCTTCCTTTATAACCCTAGCGTCATCGAACCTTAAGTGTGTAGACCCTACGGGTTCGGGAGACATGCAGACATGACCGAGACGTTCTCCGGTCAATAACCAACAGCGGGATCTGGATACCCATGTTGGCTCCCACATGTTCCACGATGATCTCATCGGATGAACCACGATGTCAAGGACTCAATCGATCCCGTATTCAATTCCCTTTGTCTAGCGGTATTTTACTTGCCCGAGATTCGATCGTCGGTATCCAATACCTTGTTCAATCTCGTTACCGGCAAGTCACTTTACTCGTTCCGTAACACATCATCCCGTGATCAACTCCTTGGTCACATTGCGCATATGATGATGTCCTACCGAGTGGGCCCAGAGATACCTCTCCGTTTACACGGAGTGACAAATCCCAGTCTCGATCCGCATAAAACAATAGATACTTTCGGAGATACCTGTAGTGCACCTTTATAGTCACCCAGTTACGTTGTGACGTTTGATACACCCAAAGCACTCCTACGGTATCCAGGAGTTACACGATCTCATGGTCAAAGGAAGAGATACTTGACATTGGCAAAGCTCTAGCAAACGAACTACACGATCTTTGTGCTAGCTTAGGATTGGGTCTTGTCCATCACATCATTCTCCTAATGATGTGATCCCGTTATCAACGACATCCAATGTCCATAGCCAGGAAACCATGACTATCTGTTGATCACAACGAGCTAGTCAACTAGAGGCTCACTAGGGACATATTGTGGTCTATGTATTCACACGTGTATTACGATTTCCGGATAATACAGTTATAGCATGAATAAAAGACAATTATCATGAACAAGGAAATATAATAATAATACTTTTATTATTGCCTCTAGGGCATATTTCCAACAGACTCCACTCAGGAGGATTCACGGACTCGCACCACTGCTGAGATGCTCGAGGATAAGGACCGTGAAAATCGGGCCTTGAGGCTAGAGCTTTTCAATACCCGTGCTGACCATTGGGCCACGTTGACTCGGTTTGCACCGGCGGTGCAAGCTGGATATTCAGATATGCGCGATCTCTATCCTGTGAGATCTGCTCTGCCAGACGTGATGGGTTGGCGTGATGTAGGAGGCATCACCCCACATCGCGGTCCCCGCAGGCCACCGTCTGTTGGTCCAAGACCTCATCCTAGCCCCTATGGTCCACAAGCTCCGCGAGATCGTCTGTTTCCGGATGATCATGTTGAGCTTCCAGGCTATGGAGGTGACTTCTACGAGGACTACTACGGATCGGTCTGAGTTAGTGGTAGTATCACTAGTTCATGCTAGCTGTGTCGTCTATCGTCCTGCGTGACTCGTGGGATATGACCTAGTTTGTACCGCCTTCTGGAGGTGTAGAAAAATAATGTATAGGACCTTGGAATGCCTCCGATGAGATGTAATCCTCTTTTCACCGTAATAGTACCTTGTTTGGTCTTGTACTAAACCTTGTATGGTGTGTATGACGATGGAATAAAGAAGCAGTTTCTGTATCTACCATGTCATATGGATGATCATCTTGCATTCTGAGTTATTCCTTACATTCTGTATTCTATGTCGGAATCTTATCATTCTGACTAAATCATTGTCTTGTTTACCTAGGATGGTCAACACGCGCACTAACCCTGCTCCTCAAGAGCAGGCCGAAGGCAGTGAAGTCAGGGATGCAAATCTGCCTCATCCTTCTTCCCTAGCCGAGGTTATGATGGAAGCCGAAAGAAACAAGCGGGAGACCAACCGTTTGTTGGGGCGTATTGAACAGAACACAGCACACCATCAGAGGACTAACGTGGTGTCACTCAGTGATTTCATAAAATTACATCCACCCACGTTCCACCACTCCGTCGAGCCTCTCGACGCTGATGACTGGCTTCGCAGTATCTCTCATAAACTGCGTTCCGCGCTAGTAGCTGAGGCTGACAAGGTCACCTTTGCTGCATATCATCTTGAAGGCCCCGCCAGTCTATGGTGGGAGAATTATGGAGCTATGCGCCCAGCGGGCCATGTCACTACTTGGGCTGAATTCAGCGAGGCTTTCCGTGAACATCACATTCCGGAGGGTCTCATGGACCGTAAACGTGAGGAATTTTGCAGTTTCACTCAGGGCCGACTCTCTGTGGAAGCTTACAGCAGGGAGTTCGGTAACCGCGCACGATATGCCACTGAGGAAGTTTCTACCGATGCCAAGAAGCAAGCAAGGTTCCGTAAGGGGCTTAGTGCCGAGCTTCGCTGCGACCTCCGTTTGCATGAGTGCACATGTTTCCAGAAGCTTGTTAACAAGGCCATCAGTGCTGAGACTGGTCAGACTGATTATGATGCAACACGCAAGCATGGCCGTGATGTGGGTTCCTCATCCGGTGCTGGCCCTCAGAAGCGCCGCGTGTGGGTGCCCAACACTGCCCTGCCACCCAGGTTCACACCGAGGCCATCCTTCCAGGCGCCTCGCCCCGTTCAACAGTCTGCACCAGCCAAGCCCTATGGTGGTCCAACCAACAGTGCTCCTCCACGTACCAGTTCCGTGACTTGTTTCAAGTGTGGGGAATCTGGCCACTATATGCGTGGTGTTGGCCGTGGCAAGCCGACAGGGAAAGTGTTCCACGCCAAGCCGGCCACCGCTACACGTGGCCATGTCAACTGTATCTCTGCCGAAGAAGCTCAAGAGGATCCCAACGTCATTCTCGGTACGCTCCTTGTTAATTGCCACACGGCATCTGTTCTTTTCGATACAGGAGCCTCTCATTCATTTATATCCGAGAACTATGCTCGTTTGCATAACACCGCATTCTGTGACATGCCATCCACTATGGAAATTTCTACTCCCGGTTCTAGATGGCAAACCTCCATGGTAAGTTATGGAAATGAAATCCAAGTAGACAGACTTGTTTTCCTTGCATCTTTGATAGCTCTCAAATTCTCAGATATTAATATCATTTTGGGTATGGACTGGATGTCAGCTCATTATGCCAAAATTGATTGCTTCTCTAGGACTGTTCAACTCACTCATCCTTCGGGGAAGATAGTCAATGTCTTGACCCGAATAGCCAAGCGACAGTTATATTCACTTAACGCCAGCCCTTTGCCAGACCTTGAGGACGTCTCGGTAGTCCGTGACTTCCCGGATGTCTTCCCAGAGGAATTGCCAGGTGTTCCACCTGACAGGGATGTTGAGTTCGTAATAGACCTTATTCCAGGAACCGTCCCGATTGCTAGAAGACCCTACAAGATGGCACCACTAGAACTAGCCGAGCTTAAGAAACAACTCGATGAGTCCTTGAAAAAGGGTTTCATCCGACCTAGTTCATCTCCGTGGGCTTCGTCCCGAGCGCGCTCAAGCACGTCTTCCACACCATCATCTGCCCCAAGCAAGCACCGAGGGCCACGAGTCAGCACTCCCCCTCGGGGCTGGGGGCTGGCACCCTCGCGATGGCCGGGCACACCGCGTCAGAAGCCCGGCCTGGGGTCAGCCCGTCCCCAGGTGAAGAGTGCAGGAAGCGCCTCAGCCAATCACAGTCCACGACCAGGCGAGAAGCCCACGGCAGTCTAGCTATGCCACGAGAAGGCCCGCGAAGGATCGCGAGGTGCGCGAGGCCATGATGCGCCTTGGGACGGTTCGCCTCGTCGATCGCCCTCACCATAAGTGCTCCACTGCTTGGAGCACTTGAGGACGGTGGAGGGGGCGAAGCCAAGGGGGACGGCTCGTTAGCCGTCTCCGCAAGCTCGGCTGGAAGGGGCCTGCGGAGCAAGGGTCAGTAAGGGCAACAAAAGGATCGGGAGCTGGGAAAGGAGAAGGCTTAATCATCAGTGGTGAAGTACTTCCTACGCTTCAGCAGGCGACAAGGGTAATCGTCGCCCAGGGCCTCCCTTCTCTTCCGGAGGGCCTCAAAGTCCACGCGGAAGCGGCCTAAGAGTTGGGCGCAGGGATCAACCTGCGACGAAGATGGAGCGTGAAGGCGATCTGCGTCAGGGGCGCCTGCCTGATGTGCGCCGCCAATCGCCTCGCCATGAGAAGCCGCCGGAGCCTCAGTGGCCTCGGTCGTAGGCGCAGAGGGCAACTGCTTGTCACCCTCAGCCTCAGCGGCACGGGCCCCAATAACTGCTTCCTCATTAGCATCGCCCGGCGCTGTCACCCCGCCGGGAGCCCCCTCGGCCTCTGGCGCCTCATGCCTCCCTGCTCCGCCACTTGAGGAAGAGTCGCCTTGGCCGACTGGAAGGGCAGTGACCACCACTGGGTTCTCGCGAGGCCCCAGGAGGCCGGAGGGGCGTGGCCCCCACTCATCGAAGATAGGCATCTGCCTCAAAAAATCGCCCCCGCTCTGGCAGAGGTACAACAAGGCCCCTCCCTACTGGATGCTGCCAGGGTTGGGGTCCCCCGTCAGGGTCAAGAGCGCCGTCCTCAGCACTTCAGGCGTCAGGTCCTCTTCTTGGAGCCTCATACGATCATCGCGCCCGCTGAAGGCCCACATTCGGCGGGAGTGGTGTTGGAGAGGAGGAACACGGTGTAGCAGGAACTCCTTCACCACCTTGGGCGCTGTCACGCCAAGCGACCTCAAGAACGCGAAGCGGTGCCAGATGAAGACGAGCCGGGGGCTCTCAAGCGTCTCCTGGCCCCAGCCCGAATTGGGGACAACAGGCAAAGTTGGCTCTGACAGCAGGGGGCTGGGCACCCGAGCATCCACATACAGCCACCGCTCGCGGAACCCAGCCGCGGGCGGAGGGAGCTTGAAGTCAATCCCAGAGGCCGCCGTCTCAGACGCGGCAATGAAGCTCACACATGCCCAGCATTGGGTAGGGTCAACAAGGGCAGCAAGAAGAAGTGGCGCAGCAAGGCAACCGAAGGAAGGATGCCCATCATAACCTCACAAACAAAGGCGAAGACCGAAAGGAGAGTGATGGATTCAGGACCCATATGCATCATGTGGATCTGATAGTGGGAAAGCACGGCATTGAAGAAATCAGAAAAGGGAGGAACCAGACCCGCCCACAGGGCGTCGGCAAAATACGGGACCTCGGTGACTATCCTGTCGATGGAGAAGTGGGACGCGGGCCAGGCCGTCGTCCTCCCGCATTCATTGAAGATGGTCGCCAGAGCCGAGCTGACCTTGCCCAAGCCCTCGGCGGGGGCCGCCAACGGCAGCGGGCAAGGCGGAGACACGGGTTTCTTCCCTCTTCCCTTCTTCGTCGGAGCCATGGCGATGGGAAGGGGGGGGGGAAGGTTCAAGATTGGGTTGAAAACAGAAACCAGAGTTCGAGCGGAGGAAGGACAGGGGGCGCTCGAGCAATAGAAAGGGGAACGGCTGTATACGACTACGGGTCCGCCTAGCATGGCGCCAAATAAGGAGGGCGTGGGGGAATAGTGCCGCCCACGTCCAATCAACCGCCACGTGGTGCCCAAGGCCGCAGGCTGTTAGGCCCCGCGGCGCTTCGCTCTTGCCCTTTCGCCTCCCTGCACGGCCAAGTCCGGGCGTGCCTTGGGCCCGGGGGCTACTATCGGCGTTCTGGGAACGGGGGTCCCCAGACTTGCCTGCCTGCGGCCTGCGGCGTGGCTCAAAGGGGGCCCAGCACGACCCATCTTCACCAACACAAACCAAGACCCTCGCGAGGGGCCAAGCCTCGTGGGGCGGACGACGCAGAGCTTCCTCAGACACGGCCTCATCAGGCTGGCTCACGAGGAGGCGGAGAGATCAAGGCGGGGTACCTCACGAGGTGCCCGTGACGCAAGCCATGACGACCAAGGGCGCCAGGCGGGTGCCAGCCCGCGCAGTGTCCTCCTTTCCTCTTTGGTGCAAAGGGGGCAAGCGCAGCCGCAAAGTACCGAGGCATCAGGCAAAGGTTGCCATTTCGGTGCAACAAGACCAATACCGGAAGGACTGCAAGACAGAGGTAATCGTGGAGCCCAAGATGGCGTCATCACCAGAGCTTTGTGCAGGCGAAGACTACTTTTGTCAGGGTAGCTAGTATTAGCTGTCCCCCTTCAAATTAGCCCGCCATTGTTGGCTCCCTTCCCGCTCGATATTTGGGAAGAGGACCAGGGCCTCTATAAATAGGACCAGCCACCCACAGAGCAGAGGGGGTTTCTGGAGAGGAGGTTCTTTAGAGAGGGGTTCGATCAGAGAGAGAGAGAGAGAGAGAGAAGGGTGACTGAACTCCACCCAGCAGTTCATCCCCCAGCCAAGAACAGACCCTTGCGAGGCTGTTCTTCCTTGTATTGTTCATCATCATCAGCCCAAGAGGCAATCCACCACACCACACACTGGAGTAGGGTATTACACCACAACGGTGGCCCGAACCAGTATAAACCTCGCGTCCCTTGTGTTGTTCTTTCCATAGTTTAGATCTTAGCGAGGCGGAGGGGTGCAGGTAGGTAGGAAGCGAAATCTCCATGCGCACCCCAGTGTTCGAACCTCAAGGGTCTGCCGGAATCCGAAATCCGACAGAGCGAGACCCAACAAACCGTCATTGACTTTGCAAATGAAGCACAACGTCAACACAATGTAAAGATCTTGACAAT
This sequence comes from Triticum aestivum, assembly GCF_018294505.1. Taxonomy (NCBI): domain Eukaryota; kingdom Viridiplantae; phylum Streptophyta; class Magnoliopsida; order Poales; family Poaceae; genus Triticum; species Triticum aestivum. The sequence goes on from NC_057800.1 coordinate 413,318,651, forward strand.
AAGAAGTGACAATGGCACCGAGTTCAAGAACTACAGCTTGGATGAGTTTCTTTGTGATGAGGGGATCAAGCATCAATATTCCGCACCTTACACCCCTCAACAAAACGGTGTTGCGGAGAGGAAGAACTGGACGTTGATGGATGCGGCAAGGACCATGATGGCGGAGTTCAAGTCTCCGTACAACTTTTGGGCTGAAGCCATCAACACCGTGTGTCATGCATCCAATCGGCTCTACCTCCGCAAGGGCTTGAACAAGACTCCATATGAGATACTCACCGGTAACAAGCCCAACCTCAAGTACTTTCGGGTGTTCGGGTGTAAGTGTTTCATTCTCAAGAAAGGTGTTCGATTGTCTAAATTTGAGGCTAGAGCTTATGAGGGCATATTTGTTGGTTATGCTACAAACTCTCATGCTTACCGTGTCCTCAATAAATCCACGGGACTTATTGAGGAGACATGTAACATGGAGTTTGATGAGAATAACGGCTCCCAAGCGGAGCAACGTGGCACTTGTGATGTAGGTGATGAAATTCCTCCTCAAGCCATAAGAAGAATGGGTGTTGGCTTTACCCTACCCATTGAGGAACCCCTTGTGGCCGAAGGAGAAGGACAAAGCTCCACTCAAGTGGAGCCATCACCAACCCAAGGCCCACATGCTTCCAAAGAACAACATGAAGGCCCTCATCCTCAAGAACATGACCAAGGGCAAGATCATGCTCAAGATGGTGTTGACACATCAAGTGATGCCCAAGGTCAAGTTCTCTCCTCCGAGCAAGTTCAAGAACAAGAACAAGCTCAAGAGGACGCTCAAGATGATCAAGTGACCACTCCTCGTCTCACCCCCGAGGAGGAATTGGAGCGTCGTGCCGCCAAGGTTGCTTCCAAGCTCTCCACCAAGGATCATCTCATGATGAATGTGCTTGGAAGCTTAAGAAAGGGGGTAAGCACTCATAGACAATTAGCAAACTATTGTGAGCATCAGACGTTTGTCTCTTGTGTTGAACCCCACAAGGTCTATGAGGCGCTAGAAGATCCGGATTGGCTCAATGCCATGCATGAAGAACTCAACAACTTCGAGCACAACAAAGTGTGGATATTGGTGCCAAGACCGACGAGGAACCACAATGTCATTGGAACCAAGTGGATATTTAAGAACAAGCAAGATGCCCATGGGATTATCATTCATAACAAGGCTCATTTGGTAGCACAAGGCTACTCCCAAGTCGAGGGTATTGACTACGGTGAAACCTTTGCCCCCGTTGCTCGTCTTGAATCTATTCGCATGTTGATTTCTTATGCCTCTCATCATAACTTTAAGTTACAACAAATGGATGTGAAGAGTGCTTTTCTTAATGGTCCCATTAATGAATTGGTTTATGTCAAGCAACCCCCCGGGTTCGAGGATCCCTACTTTCCTGATCATGTGTATCAACTTGATAAGGCACTCTATGGCCTTAAACAAGCCCCACGTGTGTGGTATGACCACCTTACTGAGTTGTTACAAGACCATGGTTTTGAAGTTGGGCTAATCGACCCCACTCTTTTTACTAAGAAGGTCAAAGGGCAGTTGTTTGTGTGCCAATTATATGTTGATGATATCATCTTTGGTTGCCCTAGCAAACCTTTCAATGAGGAATTTGCCGCTCTCATGACCTCAAAGTTTGAGATGTCTTCCATGGGAGAGTTGAAGTTCTTTCTAGGGTTCGAAGTGAAGCAAAGAAGAGAATGAACCTTCATCAATTAAGCCAAATATACTCAAGACATGCTCAAAAGATTCAAGCTAAGTGATGTCAAGCCGACTTCCACTCCAATGCCCACCAAGTGCCAACTTGACATAGATCCCAATGGTAAAGTGGTGGATCAAAAGGTATATTGCTCCATGATAGGCTCTTTGCTTTACCTTTGTGCATCTAGACCGGATATCATGTTGAGTGTGGGAATTTGTGCATGGTTTCAAGCCGCACCTAAGGAAAGTCACTATGTGGCGGTCAAACGAATCTTTCGATATTTGGCTCATACCCCAAACTTTGGCTTATGGTACCCAAGAGGAGCAAACTTCAAGCTTGTAGGGTATTCGGATTCCGATTGGGCGGGAGACAAAGTGGATAGGAAGTCCACTTCTGGAGGGTGCCAATTCCTTGGTTGCTCTTTGGTAAGTTGGTCTTCCAAAAAGCAAAGTTGTGTGTCTCTCTCGTTCACCGAAGCGGAGTATGTGGCTGCCGGTAGTTGTTGTGCACAACTCTTATGGATGAGGCAAACTTTAAAGGATTACGGTGTCATTTGTGACAAAGTGCCTCTTTGGTGTGACAATGAAAGTGCCATCAAGATCTCTCTCAACCCGGTGCAACACTTCAAGACGAAGCATATCGAGATCCGGTATCATTTCATCCGGGATCACATTAGGCGAGGAGAGATCGAGCTCAACCATGTCAACACTCATGATAACTGTAACGCCCTCGATGCGGCTATATCTCCCACGTGTCGAAGCACGACTTAGAGGCATAACCGCATTGAAAGCAATGTCGCAAGTGAGGTAATCTTCACACAACCCATGTAATACATAAGGGAAAAGAGATACATAGTTGGCTTACAATCGCCACTTCACACAAATACATGAATAAAGCATTACATCATCCAAATACAATCAGGGCCCGACTACGGAGCCAAAATAAAAGAAGAACCCCAAATGTGACAAGGTCCCCGATCGACCCCAACTGGGCTCCACTACTGATCTACTAGAACGGAACAACACAAAGGACAAGATCTTCATCGAGCTCCTCCTTGAGCTTGGTTGCGTCATCTGCATGATTCAACGGCACCTGCAAGCTGGTTTTGGAAGTATCTGTGAGCCATGGGGACTCAGCACTCTCGCACCGTCGCGATCAAGACTATTTAAGCTTATGGGTAAGGTAAAGGTATGAGGTGGAGCTGCAGCAAGCGACTAGCATATATGGTGGCTAACATACGCAAATGAGAGCGAGAAGAGAAGGCAAAGCACGGTTGATAAAAGTATGATCAAGAAGTGATCCTAGAACAACCTACGTCAAGCATAACTCCAACACCGTGTTCACTTCCCGGACTCCGCCGAGAAGAGACCATCACGGTTACACACGCGGTTGATGTATTTTAATTAAGGTCAACTTCAGGTTTTCTACAACCGGACGTTAAAAAATTCCCATATGCCCATAACCGCGGGCATGACTTTCGAAAGTTCAAATCCCTGCAGGGGTGTCCCAACTTAGCCAATGACAAGATCAACGAAGGAATAGACCTCCTCCCGAGACATTCCGATCAGACTCGGTATCCCGGTTCTACAAGACACCCTCGACAATGGTAAAACAAGTCCAGCAAGACCGCCCGATGCACCGACATCCTGATAGGAGCTGCACATATCTCGTTCTCAGGGCAACACCAGATGAACACTATGTACAGCTAAAACCAGCCCTCAAGTTTCCCTGAGGTGGCGCCGCAAGTGGCTCTAGTTTGGACCAACACTTAGACAAGCACTGGCCCGGGGGGGGGGGGTTAAAATAAATATGACCCTCGGGATGCGCGACTCCCAAGGGAAAAAGGCTAGGTGACGAATGGTAAAACCAAGGTTTGGCCTTGCTGGAGGAGTTTTATTCAAAGCGAACTGTCAAGGGGTTCCCATTATAACCCAACCGCGTAAGGAACGCAAAATCCGGGAACATAACACCGATATGACGGAAACTAGGGCGGCAAGAGTGGAACAAAACACCAGGCATAAGGCCGAGCCTTCCACCCTTTACCAAGTATATAGATGCATTAATTAAATAAGATATATTGTGATATTCCAACAAAATATCCATGTTCCAAACATGGAACAAACTTCAATCTTCACCTGCAACTAACAACGGTATAAGAGGGGCTGAGCAAAGCGGTAACATAGCCAATCAACGGTTTTCTAGGAAAAGGTGGGTTAGAGGCTTGGTTCAACAACATGGGAGGCATGATAAGCAAGTGGTAGGCATCACAGCATAGGCATAGCAAAAGAGCGAGCAACTAGCAAGCAAAGATAGAAGTGATTTCGAGGGTATGGTCATCTTGCCTGAGATCCCGCAAGGAAGAAGAACGAGTCCAAGAAGAAGACAAACGGACGTAGATGAACGGGTCCTCACACCACGACGTTATCAGAACCAACCCAAATAAGCAACACCGAAAAAGGAGCAAACAACATAGTAAACAACCACCACATAACATGGCATGATGCACAACCAAGTATGATGCATGTCCGGTTTAAAGAGGGCATGGCATGGCGAAGTGCAACAAACACCACTACAAATTAAGTGGAGCTCAATATGCAACTCCGTTGCATATTGACGAAACACCACATTCGAGTTATTTAGTTTGATCTCGTTTATGTACCCAACAATATTAAATGTTGTTAAACATGGCAAGAGGGTGAAGCAAAGTAAAACTACCTATCTAGACAAGTTTAGATGAGGCCGGAACAACAAAACAACAAGTCCGGATACTCCTCATGTGCATATTTTAGGTTTGGTACTGATCTTCCCTAAACACAATTTTAGAGTTGTTAAACATGCAAAGAGATGCCACCATGTTAAACTATGCAAAATTCTACCCCATTTACATATAAAGTTTGTTAAATTCGGAGTTACGGTTATTTAGTTATGAAATAAATCATTTTAACATGGCAATCAAGCAAAAATTAAACAAACAGCAATTTAAACATTTTAAACATGGTTGAAAATTGCATATTATGAAACTAGACCAAATTCTAAGCAACTTTCATATATAAATCATTTTAAACCGATGCACCAATTGTGAGTTATTGTATGCATGAACTAGAGGGACTAATTTGTAAAACATCAGTTTTCTGGAAAATAGCTAAATGCAGCAGCAGGAAAAAATATGCAATGGGCTGAATCTGGTTGGCCCAACAATGCACAGGGGCTGGAGGGGAGCTGCTCACTTCGGGCTGAGGCCCAGTCAGGGAAGGGCTTGGCAGGCCGGATCTGCAGTGCTGGGCCATGAAGCGAGACGCGCCAGGAGGGCGCTGAACTTGGGATCGAGACGAGGTCCAGCTGGATCCACGCGACGAGGAGTCAACGCGGGGTGCGGCTTCATCGTCCTCCTCTCAAACGGAGGCAGCGCAGGACTTGGGATCGAGTGCTCGCGAGGCGGGGGCCGAAGACGGAGCGGCACGGCTGGACGGCGGCAAGGCAATAGCAGAAGGCGGCGTCTGGCGCGATGCAGGGGACAGCGAGGGGACTTGGGCTCCGGGAAGACGCTAGTGGGACATCGGAAGCAACAGAAGAGGTCGGGGATGAGAAGTCCATGGCGGAGGTGGCGAGATCCGGCGGTTCCCGGCCGGGTCTGACGCGAAACTGCGGCGGTGGTGGACTCTGGTAGAGCATAGGCGTCCATGGCGTTGGTCCCTGTGAAGAGAAACGAGAGAGATGAGAGAAAATTGAGAGAGAGCTTGAAGAGATGGGAAAAGGCAGGGAAAGGGAGAGGCGACGGGGTCCTGGAACGACCGAGATGGGAAAGGGAGGCCGGTGATGCTGCCCCTGTGGGCGCGCTGTCGCGAGGAGCGGCGGGCGCTGGACGCGTCCGGGGGCGCAGAAGCGAGGGGATGGAGGAACGGGGTGCGGTGGTTGGTCGGGCACTGAAATTGGGGATAAAGTGGGCGGCGGCGCTAGGGTAGGATCCCTAGAAATTAGGGTTGTCCAAAATGGACTAGGGATAGACTACATATATAGTAGGTGGGTTGACTTAGGGGCATACCGTCCCTCCGATCGCAATCGAACGATCATGAATAAAATAGCTAGGAAGTACAAATAAGAAAATGGTGACATTTTGTAGACGTTTGGGGATGATCCGGATCCAACAGTGATGACTGCCCGGGTCGGGTCCGGGACAATCTCGGACGCGCACGTGAGGGGTCCGATGCACTGCACAGAGAGGGTTAGGCTGGGTCTGGCGGATTGTGAAGAGCGGGTTGGTCTGAGAGAAGAGGGGAGAGATGCAGCCCGGCACGGTTTCCGGAGACCGAAAATGTCCGATGTTAGACCGACTCTAATGTCGCTATAGTTATCCGTTGGGCTATCAAACGAACTCCGAATGCGATGAAACTTGGCAGACGGCCTACCTACAACATAACAACACCACATGCCAACTTTCAACCCATTCCGAGAACATTTTCTGGCCATTTATAAAATAATATTACGGACATGCCGCGGGCGCGTGCAAGTGTGTCTGGACTCAGAACGGACAAAGGACGAAACTGGGAAACCCGGACGGATGCAAGTTTCGAAAACATGATGATGCAATGCACATGATGACATGATAAGATGCAACACGCAAGCAAATGACACGGCAACGACAACGAATAACTGGAAGACACCTGGCGCAACGGTCTCGGTGCGCTACAACATTCCACCACTACGAGAGGATCTTGTCCCGAGATCTAGAATGGCACCGGAGGGACAAACGAAAAGAGAAGAGGTAAAACTAAGTTGCTTCTTTGACGAACGAGTGAAACCAAAGAACCTTGAAAAGGCTAAGTCATTTTGAGAAAAGAATACAACGGAGATGAACAAAGTTGAAAACACTCCGTTAGAAAAGAGCAACAAGGAAGAAACAAATACGAACAACACTCCGGTTGGAAAGATATGCGAGGCTTGATGAACTGAAAGAACTTGAGCAGCGGCACACACTCCGGTTAAGTGGATAAGCACGAAAAGAACAAGGTCCTGACAAGAACAAGAAGAAGGGTTGAAGAGAGCAACATCACAAAGCCTCCGGAACAAAAGTAAGAATGGAATGGAATGAACGAAGGGAAACACGATCTTGAGAGAGCACGCTTACAACAAATGCTAGAACAGAGTTGTTGGAAAACCAACAACGAAAAGAGTAAGCTTGATGTGGGCTTAAGGAAAACATCTCAAAACTGAGGTGAAATTCTGCCACTAACGGAAACAAAAGATTGGATTGATAACAACAAGGAGATGAGAAACTTATTTCAACGGGAGGATAGATGAAGAAATTGGACCATTTATAAGCACCATAATTAGCAACAATCCTTAGGGACGGTTTTAGGTGAAATATAGCCCAAGATAATTCGAACGAAGGGATTGATGGATTAAAATACCTCATTGTTAACAACCTGTGAATCGTGAATCATGAACTCAAATATCAAGAATGATGTAAAACCACCTCCAATGATATGGTAGAAAGAAATGCACTCCGGATTGCAAGAAGAAGAAAGCTTGAGCTCCTTAGAAAAGAATGTCGATGAACACTCCGAGAAGGAATTAAATCCTTGATGAACCCATCATGAAGAACCTTCATGAAGAACTCCGGTAACAAAAGAAATGATCAAACGGAAGGGAAGAGAGGTCGAAAACACAAGGTGAATCCTTGCAATGATTTGATGGATCTTCGCGATGAAATAATTGAGAGAACTCGGAACTCCGGGAAAAGAAAGATAAACAAATGAGATCAAAATTTTTGATGAGCCTCCGGGATAAGGAATTAATCACTTGGGTGAAACAAGGAGAAGAATTACGTTATGCGTATCCTTCACCAATTAAATTGATGACAAGTAGCGGATTTGACATACTACTTATTCTCGAATAAAGGATTAAGATAGATATAGCGCCAACTTGGGAAGGTCTTCTATGAACCACTGGTAGAATTGACAACGAATAAATTGACAAGGAAGAGTAATCTGGAAGAACCACCGTAAGAAATGAAAAAGAACGAATAAAACATATTGAAACACCAGGAAGGATTAGCAAATGAGCGAAAGATGCTTGAGAGGATTTGGTGACATGAGAATGAAGAGATCAAGAACTGGTTAGAGGATAATTGATCGATGCACCGGTAAGATTAGGAGAACGATAACTGAAAGCTGAGAATGAATAAACCTGAATTGATGGACTCCGGATAATCAAACTGAGAAGACTCTTGAATTGCTTCGGATAGATGAAAAGAATTCTCACAACCGAAGACAATTATGAGATGATGGCAGCCAGCTAGAATCACGAATCTTTGAAGAGAATGGAGCAAGATTAAAGAGAAACTCTTCTTCGGTCTTCAAATGTTGAGAGTGACGACGAGAAACACCACCATGAATCGTTGATGCACTCCGGAATGAAAATAGAAAAGGTTGAGCCAATGTTGAAAAGAATTTGACAGATCTTGGAGAAAACATTTGACTGATGATAAATCATTCTTACGTCAAACTTTGAAATGAATTTGAGACTACTCCGGGAGAATTGGAAGAGTCAGGTAAGATCCTGGAAAAATACCTGTGGGTTAGGGCCACTCAAAAGATACACCATTGAAATGATTTAAGAGAGAAAGCACCGGTTGAATTAAATGGCTTGAAAAAGATAACATCCTCGAAAGAGTTTGAATGAAAGCAGAGTGTAAACACGAATCTTCGAGATATCTTGAGAACTCCGGAACAATTGAATAGCGAGAAGTGGATGATTACGAGGTGCACCGGTATGATAAAACTTCTGAAACAAGGAAAGGATATTATCAACACCAAAAGCTTGAATTGAATTCATAGAAGATGAAAAGAATGAAGAATGACGAACTTGAAGCTCCATTAGAATCTTCCTGAGAATCACCGGATACGAACATGAAGGAAAAGAATGGAGAGACTTCCATCGATAAAATGAATAGTGAAAAAGAACTCTGAGTCCTTGAAGAAAAAGGGTGGGTGGGCGGGGAAAAACAAAGGAAACTTGGAGACGAAAGAAACAAACACCATTGAGAAGAACTGAAATTGAATCTTGCGGAAGTTGACAAGATTGGATCCACTTGAAGAGAAAAACACGCCGGGTGAAAAGTTTTGACAAGACAAACTTGATGATCAAGAAGGATTGGTATCCACATCGGAGTATGAGAACACCATTTGGGGAAGGTATGGAATCAACATTTGACTTCGAAGCAACTCGAATACCACAACTCAAAAGCAAAACAAAGGATTGGCTTGCGAAATAAGCCGGAACAAACATATGATAGAGATTTCGTCCGAAGTTTTCGTGGTGGGGCCTACACGGGCTCGATCGTACAACACCATCATGTACAAGGCAGTGCACATGACATACGAAGCATCCCTGAGTCGGCATAGCCAAGGACTCTTTAAGACACAACGAGACCACTTTAAACCGACCGTGAATAGGCGGACCACTAGACGTCGAACCCCAATTTCATATCATACATCTGACGGAAAGATATCCTAAGAGCTACTTGAATTCCCACTTATGAAACTCCCAAACCTTTCCGGTTATGCAATCAGGTGTTCGGGATACAGGGGAAGCGTAATATCTCACCCAAAACTAGCAAATCCTACATCCAGCTGTATCCATCCTTCAACACATAACCAAGAAACCTTCGTAAATCATCTACCTCAACCTTCGAAAAGCATCTGTTATACAAGTTATGGCGATACTCCCGAACTCCCGCCCCAGTACTGGGTGGCGTCGAGGTTATCTCACCAACGAACTGCATAAAAGAGATTTTCGATGTCGGCGTACTAAACTCAGGTATTCCAGAACTGCAACGATAAAATTGTGACGACAACACCTCGGAGCTCAACTCCCCGGGACACTGCCACAAAACCCCTGACAGGAGGCACCAAGACAATGTTCTCGTCACAAAACCATCGGAACGATTCAAGATACCCGCGTGATCCTAAATTTTTTTAGTGAAATTTGAGAAGAGAAGAGTCAAAACTCTACGTCAGGATGCCTTACCAGAGCGATGAGGAGACTGGGAAGTAAAAAAGAATTCCTAAACTCTCCGATATATAATTCCTAAATGACTCAAAACATTTTTCTAGACTCAACAACGTCAGCTAATTCGATCAAGCATGGGGGCTCCTAAGGTCGGGGAAGGCTCTGATACCAACTTGTAACGCCCTCGATGCGGCTATATCTCCCACGTGTCGAAGCACGACTTAGAGGCATAACCGCATTGAAAGCAATGTCGCAAGTGAGGTAATCTTCACACAACCCATGTAATACATAAGGGAAAGAGATACATAGTTGGCTTACAATCGCCACTTCACACAATACATGAATAAAGCATTACATCATCCAAATACAATCAAGGTCCGACTACGGAACCAAAATAAAAGAAGAACCCCAAATGCGACAAGGTCCCCGATCGACCCCAACTGGGCTCCACTACTGATCAACTAGAACGAAACAACACAAAGGACAAGATCTTCATCGAGCTCCTCCTGAGCTTGGTTGCGTCATCTGCACGGATCTCATCGGCACCTGCAAGCTGGTTTTGGAAGTATCTGTGAGCCACGGGGACTCAGCACTCTCGCACCATCGCGATCAAGACTATTTAAGCTTATGGGTAAGGTAAAGGTATGAGGTGGAGCTGCAGCAAGTGACTAGCATATATGGTGGCTAACATACGCAAATGAGAGCGAGAAGAGAAGGCAAAGCACTGTCGATAAAAGTATGATCAAGAAGTGATCCTAGAACAACCTACGTCAAGCATAACTACAACACCGTGTTCACTTCCCGGACTCCGCCGAGAAGAGACCATCACGGTTACACACGCGGTTGATGTATTTTAATTAAGGTCAACTTCAGGTTTTCTACAACCGGATGTTAACAAATTCCCATCTGCCCATAACCGCGGGCACGGCTTTCAAAAGTTCAAATCCCTATAGGGGTGTCCCAACTTAGCCCATGACAAGCTCTCACGGTCAACGAAGGAATAGACCTCCTCCCGAGACATTCTGATCAGACTCGGTATCTCGGTTCTACAAGACATCCTCGACAATGGTAAAACAAGTCCAGCAAGACTGCCCGATGCGCCGACATCCTGATAGGAGCTGCACATATCTCGTTCTCAGGGCAACACTGGATGAACACTACGTACAGCTAAAACCAGCCCTCAAGTTTCCCCGAGGTGGCACCGCAAGTGGCTCTAGTTTGGACCAACACTTAGACAAGCACTGGCCCGGGGGGCAGGGGGTTAAAATAATGATGACCCTCGGGATGCGCGACTCCCAAGGGAAAAAGGCTAGGTGACGAATGGTAAAACCAAGGTTGGGCCTTGCTGGAGGAGTTTTATTCAAAGCGAACTGTCAAGGGGTTCCCATTATAACCCAACCGCGTAAGGAACGCAAAATCCAGGAACATAACACCGATATGACGGAAAATAGGGCGGCAAGAGTGGAAAAAAACACCAGGCATAAGGACGAGCCTTCCACCCTTTACCAAGTATATAGATGCATTAATTAAATAAGATATATTGTGATATCCCAACAAGTAACATGTTCCAACAAGGAAAACATCTCCATGTTCCAACAAGGAACAAACTTCAATCTTCACCTGCAACTAACAACGCTATAAGAGGGGCTGAGCAAAGCGGTAACATAGCCAATCAACGGTTTGCTAGGACAAGGTGGGTTAGAGGCTTGGTTCAACAACATGGGAGGCATGATAAGCAAGTGGTAGGCATCGCAGCATAGGCAAAGCAAAAGAGCGAGCAACTAGCAAGCAAAGATAGAAGTGATTTCGAGGGTATGGCCATCTTGCCTGAGATCCCGCAAGGAAGAAGAACGAGTCCAAGAAGAAGACAAACAGACGTAGATGAACGGGTCCTCACAACACGACGTTATCGGAACCAACCCGAAGAAGCAACACCGGAAAAGGAGCAAACAACATAGTAAAAAACCACCACATAACATGGCATGATGCACAACCAAGTATGATGCATGTCCGGTTTAAAGAGGGCATGGCATGGCGAAGTGCAACAAACAACACTACAAATTAAGTGGAGCTCAATATGCAACTCCATTGCATATTGACGAAACACCACATTCGAGCTATTTAGTTCGATCTTGTTTACGTACCCAACTATATTAAATGTTGTTAAACATGGCAAGAGGGTGAAGCAAAGTAAAACTACCTATCTAGACAAGTTTAGATGAGGCCGGAACAACAAACAACAATTCCGGAAACTCCTCATGTGCATATTTAGGTTTGGTACTGATCTGCCCTAAACACAATTTTAGAGTTATTAAACATGCAAAGAGATGCCACCATGTTAAACTAGACATTTTTCTACCCCATTTACATATAAAGTTTGTTACAAACCGAGTTACGGTTATTTAGGTATGAAATAAATCATTTTAGCAAGTTATTAAGCAAATTTAAACAAACAACATTTTAAACATGTTAAACATGGATGAGAGTGACATATTATGAAACTAGATGAATTTCTAAGCAAGTTTCATATATAAATTGTTTTAATCCGATGCACGGTTGGTGAGTAATTATATGCATGAACTAGAGGGACTAATCTGTAAAACAGCAGTTTTCTGGAAAATAGCTAAATGCAGCAGCAGGAAAAAATACGCAACAGGCTGAATCTGGTTGGCCCAACAATGCATAGGGGCTGGAGGGGGGCTGCTCACTTCGGGCTGAGGCCCAGTCGGGGAAGGGCTTGGCAGGCCGGATCTGCAGCGCTGGGCCACGAAGCGAGACGCGCCAGGAGGGCGTTGGACTTGGGATCGGGACGAGGCCCAGCTGGATCCATGCGACGAGGAGTCAACGCGGGGCGCGGCTTCATCGTCCTCCTCTCGAACGGAGGCAGCCCAGGACTTGGGATCAAGCGCTCGCGAGGCAGGGGCCGAAGACGAAGCGGCACGGCGGCAAGGCAGCAGCAGAAGGCGGCGTCTGGCGCGATGCAGGGGACAGCGAGGGGACTTGGGCTCCGGGAAGACACCGGTGGGACGTCAGAAGTAGCAGAAGAGGTCGGGGATGAGAAATCCATGGCGGAGGCGGCGAGATCCGGCGGTTCCCGGCCGGGTCTGACGCGAAACTGCGGCGGTGGTGGACTCTGGTAGAGCATAGGCGTCCATGGCGTCGGTCCCTGTGAAGAGAAACAAGAGAGATGAGAGAAAATTGAGAGAGAGCTTGAAGAGATGGGAAAAGGTAGGGAAAGGGAGAGGCGACGGGGTCCGAGAACGATCAAGATGGGAAAGGGCGGCCAGCGATACTGCCCCTGTGGGCGCGCTGTCGCGAGGAGCGGCGGGCGCTGGACGCATCCGGGGGCGCAGAAGCGAGGGGATCGAGGAACGGGGTGCGGTGGTTGGTCGGGCACTGAAATTGGGGAGAAAGTGGGCGGCGGCGCTAGGGTAGGATCCCTAGAAATTAGGGTTGTCTAAAATGAACTAGGGATAGACTACATATATGTAGGTGGGTTGACTTAGGGGTATACCGTCTCTCCGATCGCAATCGAACGATCGCGAATAAAATAGCTAGGAAGTCCAAATAAGAAAACGGTGACGTTTTGTAGAAGTTTGGGGATGATCCGGATCCAACGGTGACGACTGCCCGGGTCGGGTCCGGGACAATCTCGGACGCGCACGTGAGGGGTCCGATGCACTGCGCAGAGAGGGTTAGGCTGGGTCTGGCGGATTGTGAAGAGCGGGTTAGTCTGAGAGAAGAGGGGAGAGATGCAGCCTGGCATGGTTTCCGGAGACCGAAAACGTCCGATGTTAGACGGGCTCTAATGTCGCTATAGTTATCCGTTGGGCTATCAAACGAACTCCGAATGCGATGAAACTTGGCAGACGGCCTACCTACAACATAACAACACCACATGCCAACTTTCAACCCATTCCGAGAATATTTTCCGGCCATTTATAAAATAATATTACGGACATGCCGTGGGCGCATGCAAGTGTGTCTGGACTCAGAACGGACAAAGGACGGAACTGGGAAACCCGGACGGATGCAAGTTTCGAAAACATGATGATGCAATGCACATGATGACATGATAAGATGCAACACGCAAGCAAATGACACAGCAACGACAATGAATAACTGGAATACACCTGACGCAACGGTCTCGGGGCGCTAAAATAACCTTGCAGATATTTTCACGAAGCCCTTGGATGAAGCAAGATTTCGCGAGTTAAGGCATGAGCTAAATATCATTGATTCAAGCAATGTTGCTTGAACCCTTGCACACCCCACCATACTCAACGTGTCGTCTTGTTTAGATGTAGGCATGGACATAGGGGGAGTGTTGTTCTCTCAATGAACTCTCCCTCCCCCCATTATGCATAAATTGATCAAGTCTTTCACATTAGCCATGTTTGATGGTACTTGTGCTTCAAAGACGAGTTTTGGTCATGGACCCAAGGATAATTCTTCGCGGTGCCATACCAATTGACTTAAACATAGGTGGCTACGGCCACCGCCCTCTCTTTGGAGAGGTGGTGTCTCGTGGTTGTTTCGTTTTGTTGTGTGCCTTTCTGCCTTTGTGTGTAGCGTGGTCTTGTGGTGTCGTGTTGCCTCAGAGTGTTTGTGCAAAGACCCTGTTTTTCGTCTGCTTGAAACATGCATCTTCTTGAGCCCACGGTACTACTGCGGCTTGCCGCGGTACTACCGCTATGAGAGGCACGGTACTACCGCGCCATAGCACGGTACTACCGCTCAGGAGCGGTACTTCAGAAGTACCACGCTGAGCGGTACTACCGCGATGGGGCACGGTACTACCGCGCCGTCGAGGGAGCGTGGGGGTTATGACTCGGGTAGGGGAGTTCCATCTCCCCATACCCATTCACATGTGTCTCTCCCCACGTCTCTCTCTCTCTTGCTCAAGAACGGCATCGGAGGCCCTCGCCGGATCTCCGTCTCTGGCAACTCTCCTCGGATTCCGACCGATGGGATCGTTCCCCACCACTTCCTCTTGCCATGGACTAAGGTTTTTCCCCAAATCCCTCTTTTTCTTGGTTGTTCTCTCGCTTCTAGGTTTTTGGGGAGATGCTTGTTGTTCTTGAGATTTTAGGCCAAATCTATGCAAGAGTAGGATGTAGGAGAGTCGTGTTGCGTAGGAATCATACTTGATATGTTGTCTTGTGGTAGATTTGTCCAACCGTAGTACCGCCGCGGTTTCGCGGGCTTTTCTCAGATTTGAACTTGTTCGGATCTGACGCGGTGTGGTAATACCGTGTCTCATGTGCGGTACTACCGCTCGTGCGGTACTACTGCCCGTCAGGTGCGGTACTACCGCGCTAGCTCGTGCGGTACTACCGCTCATCAGACACGGTACTACCGTGCTAGCTGAGGCACTAAGCTCGTACTACCGCTCCTAGACCCGGTACTACCGTGACCTTACACGATACTACCGCGTCTAAGAGCAGTACTACTATCTTAGTTCCGCAACACTTGGCAGCACTACCGTAGGGGTCAAATCTCTCTCTAGGCAATTATCTTGTGTGCTTTCTGCATGTTCCTTTTGCTTTGTTGTGGTCTTTGCATTGATCACTCTTGTTTGTCGTGGGTGTTTTGTGTTTTGTGTCTTAGGTGGTGGCTCTCGCCGTTCCAATCCCAGTCGTGACACTGGCTCCAAGCGTTTGCGCAACCCCCAAGATGAAGCCCCAGAGGGCTCCAATGCCCCAAGCGCAATGTCAAGACCACCGCCAGCAAGCAAAAGGAACCTGCTAAGGGCATGGACGAGATTTCAGTCTCTGAGTATGTCGAACGCCGGAGGATCAATCCACATGTGAATCCCCGGGCTATCCTTAGAGGCACCGAGTTGTTCTGGACCAAGCAACAGGCTCTCATCTATCTAGATGTGATCAAGAGCAAGCAGAATACCTTCATGGATGTCAAGTGGATAGACATGCATCACATGTGGAAGGACAAGTTCCGTGACTATTTTGGAGAGGCTCTGGACTTGGTGGAGCAGTTTGCTATTGAGCCGGTGATCTCCTTTCACCTTGACTATGACCCTGAGCTTATCTGTCAGTTCTTTGCCTCAGTGTACTTTCATCCCGGGGATGATCAGAGGATGACCTGGATGACCAACGGTCGTCAGCTGTCTGCTACATGGAAGGAGTTCATGGATCTGCTTCATATTCCTGATGACGGGCTTCACACCCCCGTTGGTGTTCGCCCCCGCGCCAACTCTGAGTCTGCCAACAAGAACCTGCTTCAGCCTTTCCTTGTTGAGAAGGTGCTCCCCAATGGCAAGTCAACTTGGGTGTTGAACTCTTTTCTGGATATCATGCATCGCATCTTTCACAACACTCTGTTCCCACGCATTGGCGACAAGGACAAGGTCCATGCCTATCTAGTGGACATGTTGCTCCTGTGTGCAGAGGCACGGTCATCTCAGACTCAGCCACTTGATGTCTCACACATCATGTGGTGTGAGCTTCGGTTTGCGGTGTTCACTCGCAAGGTACCTATTTATGGACCGTACCTGTTTCTACTGCTCTCCACCACTTGGGAGAAGATGTACCCTGGTGTTGAGTTCCTTACTCCAGACAGGATTCGCCATGAGTCCATCAGCCTCCGCGTCAAGCCCAACTAGGCCAACACCACTACCCATGCTGAGGCCTCTTCTGATAGGAGGGCTGCTGGTGAGGAGGAGGCTGCTGCTGAGAATATTGCTGAGGACTGTGTTGCTAGGTCCACCACACCTTCCTCTGAGCCGTCGTGGGCCAAGAAGTTAAAGGATAACATGAAGACTCTCTTCTGCATGCAGGCAAAGGGACAGTATAGGGCTCATATGGATGATAAGGAGAGTTGCCGCCGTGACAAGAAGGTTATGAGGCTCTTTGGAGAGGATGTGTCTGGCGGGTCTGAGGACGTCATCACACCTGAGGCTGCCTGGATGTCCAAGCAGGGATACAAGTGGACCAGTTCAGAGGAAGACATTGAGGAGACCGTCCCTACCGCTGAGTCTGACGAGGAGCACGAGGAGCAGTGGGACGACTTCTCTGCCTGAGCCACCCCGTGTGTGTAGGTGTCCTCTCTGCCTTTTTGGCGTCTCGATGCCAAACGGGGAGAGAGTGTAGGGATTTGCATTGTGTCGTGCTTGGTGTGTTTGTTTGCTTTGTCGTTTGGACCTCGTTTGCCTCGTTTGCTTTTGTTTGGTTTGTGCCTTCGAGTCCTATCCTCCATATGGTGTAAGACATATGCACTCTATCTATCTTAGTTAACTTATGTTTGTGCTATCTTGTCTAGTGATAGATATGCCTTGTCTCTATAATATAGGGGGAGCTTTGATCCTAGTATGTGTGCCGTGCAGTCCAAAGCACTCATCTAGGTGGCACACATCTAGGGGGAGCCCGTCTATATTCTAGAGAGGAGGGGTTTGCGGTTACTTAATATTATTTCCCTTGTGCAAATCCCGTATTGTCATCAATCCACCAAAAAGGGGGAGACTGTAAGGGCATATTTACCCCTAAGGTGTTTTGGTGATTGATGACCACGCATTTGCGGACTAATCGTGTGCCTTGAGTATCCCAGACATTTCATCACTAGGCACAAGACGGTTGGGTGCCCCTCGAAGACTGCTGAAGTCGGCGTCTTTTCTACGTTTCTTTTTGGTGGATTTGAGTTGTAGGAAAGCCGTACTATTAAGAGGGGTCCGTGTTGGAAAGGTTTGGGTGGAATCATCACGTACATGTCTCCTTCTTGTCCCCTCCTTTTCCCTTGGAGCTTCCTCCGTTTTCTTGCCTCCCTAGTTCTGGCTGCTGTGTTGGGTCGCGGTAGTACTGCTCCGAGGAAAGTGGTAATACCGTAGGCATCAGCGCTAGTACCGTGCGATGGCGCGGTAGTACCGCAGGTACCCACGGTAGTACCGCTCCCCTGGAGCCGCACTACCGCTGCCCACCAGGCTAGTACTGCTCCTTCGCGGTAGTAGGGGCGGATGTAATTTTTTACATCCGCACCTACCGCGGTAGTACCGCTTTCGCTCCGCGGTAGTACCGTGCTATGCAGTCAGGCAGTAGTACCACCCCTCGGCAGTACTACTGTGTCGGGTTTTTGCTACTTCCGTTTCTTTGCGGAAGTAGGCACGGATGTTTCCTCCCCCCTGGCTAGGGGATTCCTGCCTTGTGGTAGTACCGCATGGAGGGGCGATAGTACCGCGCTTGCGGAAGTACTGCCCTCAGTTCCTGCGCGTCAGATTTGTCCTTACTGTCGCTGGGGTTGCGGCAGTACCGCGGGCCAGTACGGTAGTACCGCATAGCCGTGCGGTAGTACCGCTTGGTAGCAAGCAGTAGTACCACGCGGCCCTGCGGTAGTACCGTTGGCCAGGCGCGGTAGTACCGCTGACCGCGGGCTGGTTGGTGGGTAACGGTTGGATCTTTGTCCTACACTATATAAGGGGTCCCCTTCTTCTCCGTTGACTCACCTCTTCCAACCCCAAGCTCCATTATTGCTCTAAGCTCCATTTTCGCCCAATCTCACTCCCTAGCCAATCAAACTTGTTGATTTGTTCGGGAGTGGTTGAGAAGGCCTCGATCCACACTTCCACCAAGATAAATTTGATTCCCCCCACTAATCCCTTGCGGATCTTGTTACTCTTTGGTGTTTGAGCATCCTAGACGGTTGAGGTCACCGCGAAGCCATAGTCCATTGTGGTGAAGCTTCGTGGTGTCGTTGGGAGCCTCCAATTGAGTTGTGGAGATTGCCCCAACCTTGTTTGTAAAGGTTAGGTCGCCACCTCCAAGGGCACCAATAGTGGAATCACAACATCTCGCATTGTGTGAGGGCGTGAGGAGAATACGGTGGCCCTAGTGGCTTCTTGGGGAGCATTGTGCCCCCACACCGCTCCAACGGAGACGTACTTCCTCTCAAAGGGAAGGAACTTCTGCAACACATCCTCGTCTCCACTCTTGGTTATCTCATGCCTTTACTTGTGCAAGCTTATTTGTTTCATATTATTTGCTTGCTTGTGTTCCTAGCCTTGTTGCATCATATAGGTTGCTCACCTAGTTGCATATCTAGACAATCTACTTTGATGCAAAGTTTAAATTGTAAAAGAAAAGCTAAAAATTGTTAGTTGCCTATTCACCCCCCTCTAGTCAACCATATCGATCCTTTCAGCTGTGAAGATATGAAGACTGAAGACCGCACCCGTGTCCGGATAAGACCCTCCTTGGCGTGGAAGGCAAGCTTGGCAAACAACTATGAATATTCCATCTTATGTAACCGACTCTATGTAACCCTAGATTCCCCCGGTGTCTATATAAACCGGAGGGTGTAGTCCGGAAAGGATATACTCAATACCGTAGTCATACAGGCTAGACTTCTAGGGTTTAGCCATTACGATCTCGTGGTAGATCAACTCTTGTAATACTCATATTCACCAAGATCAATCAAGCAGGAAGTAGGGTATTGCCTCCATAGAGAGGGCCCGAACCTGGGTAAACATCGTGTCCCCTGTCTCCTGTCACCATCAACCTTAGACGCATAGTTCGGGACGCCCTACCCGAGATCCGCCGGTTTTGACACCGACATTGGTGCTTTCATTGAGAGTTCCACTGTACCGTTGTCGCAGAGGTTGATCGCTCGACTTATTGTCAAGGAAAATAGCACCTCAGGAGGAGCTCTGGCCTCGGGCCAAACCCTCCGGCTGGGCAGTTTTACCATGATCGCCCGCTCGACCTCTGAGCCGACGAGGATGACCTCCTGAGTCATCGAAAAACGTATCTGCGCTGATTCTGAATACACCAAACGGATGGATCCGACGGAGTTATCGTCTTTGAACGAACTCCTAGATTGCATCGCCGCCTTGGGAGTCGCTATAGACTACAATCAGATTGGGCTTAAACCCGACTAGAGGGAGAATAATTCTCCACCGATGACCCACCAGATAGCGGTAGTCGAGGAGCAAGATAACCCTTCCTCTGTACTGAGGATGAATTATGTTCGGATCTCCAACCTCAAGAAGCTGGACATCTACCGGCAGAAAGACACACCTCGTCCTCCGAACTTAGAGTCGGACGGCGGGCTTCAAAAATCAGAAGATACTCCAGATCCCGGATTGTTCACTCCGGAAAAACCTCAGACTCCGGATCATCGATCGGGTCAGGGTTCAGATCCAATGCCACCCACCCACCCAGACATAAGCGCTCTCACGAGCATACAACAGCAGCCCCAGGAAACGGTCCACCACTTTTGGGCCAGATTCCTCCTTGTCAAGGACAAGGTCAAAGATTGCCGCGACGAGGACATAATATCAGCATTCCGCAACAATTGCACGAACGAAGGACTCCTCAACGCCATTAATCGCCGCCGCATACTACACTTTCGCTGACTTGGCAACTATTGTACAGAAGTACAGCGCAATGGAGAGCGCCTGGATAGATCAGACAGTCTGGGAGCTATCGGTCCCAACTCAACCACTGGTCCAGGCAAAAAGGCCGCACCCCTGTAACGCACCCAGACCAATAGCCAAAAAATGCAAACCCATTACGCGGTGCGGAACCATTCTGGAGGGATGGTTTGATGGCCCATGCAAAATACACACCACACCGGATACCATACCAACCCACAGCCTTAGAGCATGTTGGATACTCCGGCAGGTAGCCAAAAACGGTGAAGACATCCTCACCAAGGACACCCCAGAGCAACACCCTCCAGAAGATGACAAATCCAGAGTCCTGACAGTCTTTGAGACATTCACTTCAAATAATAGGCGCAAAAGGGCACTCCGCGAACTCGCCGAAGTCTGCCAGATCGCAAAAATAAACCCTTGGAACGACACAGCGATAACCTTTAACACTGGTGATGAACCAAGACACAGGACAGTCTGAACACCAGCCGCCTTGGTCCTCAGCCCAATTGTGGATGGCTTTCGGCTCATCAAGGTCCTCATGGATGGCGGCAGCGGACTGAACCTCATATATGAGGATACAATACGAATAATGGAAATAGACATGAGCCACATCAAGCAAAGCAGCACGACCTTCCGAGGAATCATTCCCAATCGGGAGGCACGATGAGCGGGAAAAATCACACTTGACGTGGTATTCGGCATGCCGGAGAACTATCGGTCCAAAGAGATAACCTTCCAGGTGCCCCCCTTCAACAGTGGATATCACGCCCTCTTAGGGCGAGATGCATTTACGCGCTTTCAAGCAATACCCCATTACAGGTACATGAAGCTTAAGATGCCTGGGCTCAACGGTATAATCACTCTAGTTAGTGATCCGGACATAGCACTCCGCGCCGAGAATAAAACCGCGTCCCTAGCCCTTGAGGCATTATCTGAAGCCCTCGCGGCCGAAGAGTTAACCGCGCTGCGCTCCACGGCGGACAGAGATGATGTGCTCCTAGACAAACGACCGAAATCCACCTCATTCAAACCGGCAGAAGAAATAGTCAAATTCCAAGTCCATCCAATGGACCCCAAGAAGACAGCATCCATCGGAGCACAACTAGACCCGATGGTTGATGCCGCTCTACGAGAGTTCTTGCGCAAGAATTGGGATATATTCGCCTGGCACCCTTCCGATATGCCAGGAATCCCACACGAGTTGGCCGAACACAGCCTCAATATATTGAAGGGACACAAGCCAGTCAAGCAAACACTGCGGCGCTTTTCCGAACCCAAACGCCAAGTTATGGGGGAAGAGCTAGCCAAGTTAATCGAGGCCGGATTCGTTAGAGAAATAAAACATCCGGACTGGCTAGAAAATTTGGTGATGGTACCAAAGAAGGACAAATCCTGGCGCCCGTGCGTCGATTTCAAACATCTCAACAAGGCATGCCCCAAGGATCCCTTCCCCCTCCCCCGCATCGATCAAATCATCGACGCCACCGCATGACACGCCTCACTATGTTTTCTTGACACATATTCCGGATACCATCAAATCAAAATGAAGGAATCCGATCAAGCTGCAACAGCATTCATCACCCCATATGGGCCATTCTGCTTCAACACCATGCCCTTCGGGCTCAAGAGCGCTGGCGCCACATACCAACGCATGATTCACACATGCCTGGAGAAATAGATCAGCAAAACAGTTGAAGCTTATGTGGATGACGTCGTCATCAAAACTAGGCACGTCGAAACACTAATAGACGATTTACGTCTCACATTCGACAACCTCCGCGGGTATGACATTAATCTCAATCCGGAAAATGCGCTTTCGGCGTCCCTGCTGGAAAACTACTAGGCTTCATCATTTCCAATAGAGGAATTGAAGAAAACCCAGCCAAAATCCGAGCTTTTGTCACAATTGGCTAAGCCAACAGACCTTAAAAAGTTCAAAAGCTCGCGAGTTGCATAGCAGCTCTAAGCCTCTTTATCTCTAGATTGGGAGAAAAGGCACTGCCACTCTATCGGCTTCTATGTCGAACCGACCACTTCTAGTGGACGGACGCAACAATAGCCGGACTAGAGGAAATAAAAGCCCTTCTTGCAAGCAATCCAATCCTGGCCGCACCAAACACTGACGAACCAATGTTATTATATATATCAGCAACACATCAGGTGGTGAGCACCGTACTTGTCGTTGAACGAGAACAGGACGAGCATAAATTCCCGCTTCAGAAGCCAGTATACTACGTATCTAATGTGCTTACACCATGCAAATCCCGGTACCCTCATTATCAAAAGATAGCATACGCGGTCTTCATGGCATCCCGAAAGCTCCGTCACTACTTTTAGGAGTGTTTGATCACGGTGGCCTCCGAAGTACCACTCAATGACATTATAAACAACCGCGATGCTACGAGCCGGATTGCCAAATGGGCCATCGAGCTCCTCCCATTTGACATTTCATATAAACCACATCGAGCTATCAAATCCCAGGTACTGGCCGACTTCATAGCCGAATGGACAGAGGCCGAACTCCCTAAAGAGTACGGCACATACTCCAATTGGCACATACTTCATAGCCGAATTGACTTCATAGCCGAATGGACAGAGGCTCCAAAATGCTGGCCGGGTTAGGAGCGGGCGTCGTTGTAATGTCCCCTACTGGAGACGTCGTTCAATATGCCCTCCAAATACTATACACAGACTCCAATAACACAGCCGAAGACGAGGCCTTATTACATGGTCTCCGAATGGCTGTCTCCATGGGCATACAACGCCTAGAGGTGCGCGGGCTCAAACCTGACAATATCTCAAATAAATGGAGACTTCGACACCAAATATCCAAAGATGGTAGCGTATTGTAACGCAGTCATAAAAATGTCGGCCCGGTTCGAGGGGCTCTAGTTCCATCATGTGGCTCAAGAAAGTAATCAAGCGGCGGATGTTCTTGCTCGTATCGGTGCTAAGCGCGACCCCGTCCCACCTAATATCTTCCCGGAATGGCTTTTTAAGCCATCCGTGGTGTGGCAGGGGGAAAACGACAATACTAGTCCGGATCCAAACATAACCCCAGATCCCGGAAACACCGACGTCGTCGGGGGCTTAGCCACTGAAATAACACCATCAGTGCATCTCATCATGGCAGTCATTGCCCCATGGACCGAACCCTTCCTGGCCTACCTTAATAGGAAGGAGCTTCCTGAGGACCAGAATGAGGCCCGCTGCATTATCTGGCATTCAAAGGCCTACAAGGTTCATGATGGAGAGCTCTGTAAGAAAAGCGCTACCGGAGTCCTCCAAAGATGTATATCCGAGAAAGAGGGGCAGCAACTCTTGGCTGAAATTCATGCCGGACTCGGCGATCACCACGCCGCAGCTCGGGCCCTTGTTAGCAAGGCCTTCCATACAAGGTTTTATTGGCCGACGGCCCGAGCAGATGCGTAGGACTTTGTCCAACGTTGCATCGGATGCTAACTCTTTGCCAACCAAAGCCATATGCCCCCACTGCCTTACAAACAATCCCCATCACTTGGCCTTTTGCGGTATGGGGGCTCGATATGGTCGGACCCCTTAAAGGAGGAAGTCATAAGAGAAAGTATCTGCTGGTCATGGTGGATAAATTCACTAAGTGGATAGAGGCCAAACCAGTCAAACGGCCGAAGCGGGGCCAGTAATAGATTTCATATCCAGCGTGGTACACTGTTATGGCGCCTCGCACAGTATAATCGCTGATAATGGCTCCAATTTTACAGCCGATGAGGTGAAAACCTGGTGCACTAATCTAGGCATTAAGCTCGATTACGCCTCTGTCCATAACCCGCAGACAAACGGTCAAGTTGAACGGGCTAATGGTCTTATTATGAGCGGCATCAAACCCAGACTAGTGCGGTCTTTGAAGGAATCGGACAAGCACTGGGTGGAGGAACTTGACTCCATACTCTAGGGGCTGTGGACCACGCCCAACCGCACTACCGGATATACACCCTTCTTCATGGTGTAAGGTGCGGAAGCAGTGTTACCCTGCGATATTATTCATGATTCACCTCGAGCGTGTATGTACGAAGAGAGAGAAGCCGAGCTTGATCGACAGGACAACTTAGACGCCTTGGAGGAGGAGCGCGACGTTGCAAAAGCCCGTTCCGCATTTTATCAACAACATGCTCGCAGGTATCAAAGCAGAGAAGTGCGGGCCAAGACGTATAACGTCGGTGAACTTGTTCTAGACTTGCCGGAGAAGAAAAAGGACAAGCTCAAGCCCAAGTGGGAGGGTCCCTTCATCATTGACGAAGTTCTCACCGGAGGAGCGTACCGCCTGCGTGATGCGTTGGACAATCACCTGGAGCCGAACCCCTGGAATGCGGCAAGACTACGACAATTTTATGCCTAACGCCGAACTCTATGTTCATTTCCTCCCTCCTATTATTACCGTCATTTGTTTTTCCTCTCTTTTCATTTTTACCCTTTTTCGTTTTCTCTTTAGCCCTACGGCTTTAGTACGGCTAGACCATCTCTACCTGATGCGTACATCTCTAAATATGTACGTTCGTTATACATGGGGGCTTCTCGTACAGAAGCTTGCAACTATTCTTCGAGCATCAAGCTCAACACATATGTGTTTTTTTTCATATGTACCTTTTCTTTGCCATTATATGCATCGATATGACTTAAGTTTTGGCCAAGCTGGGTTGCCTGGCTCCTGTGCTTATGCCCTACGTTCCCGTTAGTTCGGCAAGGGCATAAAGGGAGCACCTCTGCGATTGTTACTGTCGGGTCATCCAGATGTGTACCTCAGACTGGGTGAAGCCGAAAGCTAGCGTTCTTAAGGGAATATTTAGTCGGCGAATTAAAGGTGTTTCCGCATTCACTCCATTGTGAACCCCAGATGTTACTTACTCTACGATTTTTTTCAATCACAGTTCGGACATGCACACTAAATGCATGCACACCTAGGGAAAGGAACCCTTAACGGAACTATTCTCTCTGGAAGATGTTTCTTACATAATGTAATATAACATAACTAGCCGGATACACATTGTCTGTTCGAGCAATTATTACCCCTACGCCTGGTTTCCAAGCATACCCCGGTATATTCTACCGCTAGGGTACTCAGAAACACTCTGCACCTTCGGGTCCAAAGGTTGAAGCGAAAAGGTCGGCAATGACAATTGTCTTTATTATCCGGCTAGAAGGAAAGTACATAGTCACTCACGACTCAAACACTTCCTCCTCTATACCGTCCAAAAGGCGGTCTAATTTACAATCCTGTTGGGAATATTGGCGGCCACCTCTACTTGGTCATATACTAAACTAACGGGAATTTCTTCCCCATTCGGCCCTAGCGGTCCGACACGAGCCATGTGATTAGGATCCAGCTTGGTATATCGCGTCTTCACCATGGCCCAGGCCTCTCGCGCACCCTCTCGGCAGGCCGATATCTTCCACAGTCAGATACACCGCCGCGCTCCCTTGAACAGCTCTACCAGCTTCTCCATACTTCCTGGAGGGGAGTCGGATGGCCATAAGGCCTTGGCTACACTCCGCATCGCCTGCCGAGCTTGCTCGTGCAACTGCGACAGCCCTTGCAGAAGATCACTTGATGATCCGGACACCTCCTCTTCGGGGCGGTTCGTCAATACACCTGCAATTACAGCTATATCAGCTACTGTTACCTCCAAACTGTTATAAGATAAAAGCGGCCACGTACTGAATATGCCGCCTCGCAGCTTCTTGTTCTCCTTCACAGAGTCCGCTAGCTGAGCTCGCACATCTTTCAGTTCTTCGCCCAGTTTGGTGTTTGAATCCTGGAGTTTCTTTTTCTCTTGAACGACTTTTGTCAATACACGCTCGCCCGCTGCTAGTAGCTTTTTGGCTTCGTGTTCTTCGCTTCGAGCGGCGTCTAGCTGCTCTCGTAATTGGTCTAACAACCCAACACAAAGATAAGCACCCAGATTCACACTATCAGTGTATCATTATGAATTCTCAGATAGAGGGAAATTTTACCGGGAGATGCCTTGTATTTCTCCAGTTCGGCATTGGCAGCAAGCAGCCGACACTGACACTTTTCTAGTTTCTGAGCTAGCAGGGTGTTCTTCTCCGTAAGCACCTGGTTGTACATTGATCCTTAAATCAGTTGTTTCAACTCCTTTAAGTTTCGGGGGCTACTGGCATATGGTTATCATAGTCAGACAAAACAAATTTACCTGCACATCTTTCAAATGTTGCCTTGTGGCCCTGTTAAGCCCATCTCGAGCAGCTCAGATGTATGCATCGGCCGAGCTGAAGGCGTTAAATGACTCTTCTGAAATGCTAGGGTCTTGTAAAATGGCCCGATGATGCCGATGATTCATGGCACTCTCCACTTCCGAGTTGGTGACGGATACATCATCTGAGTCCTCGGCTGGAGGACAGTCCGGTGTCGCCCCCGCATCAGTCCCCGTCTTCATGGTAGGATTTGAATCCTGGCTACGGGAAGTACGGCCGCTCGAACCTCCGGATATAGTCTGGCGCACCTTTTCCTGGCACATGGAAAACGGGAAGGTCACGGTTGGACGTGATTGCCCAGGAGCACATTGCCAAATTCATACCTCTTCGATGAAGGCCCGACCGTGTCTTCGTTTGCTTTCCTCTTGGAAGGCTCGCCTGGTGTGGTGTCCTTGGCGCACCGAACCCTTCTCCTTTTGAGCATAGGATAGTGCGGTGGGTGAAAAGGAAGGAGAGATCTCTTTTGGATATGGTGTCTTTGGATTACTTACATGCGAAGATAGGAGGAGGCCGGGGTAATCGATGATAATGGGTACGCATGTACAGTCGTAGCTCATCTGATAGAATGTTCCCTCCTCAAGCTCCACGAATATGTCTGGATCTTCTTCATATCCGGGGTCAAGATCCCGGTTACGATTCTCCGGCCGAGGGGAAGGGTCATGGATCCCCTTGACAGCCTTTCGCCATTCCTGTTAGGAGCAGATAAGATGCTGCCTGTCAACGAATGATCCAGGGACAAAATAAAATAAGTGGAGCCAAACCTTACCTAGCTGGGAGGATTGTACATGGAAAGTCTGTCTCGATATTGGGGACGGCTGAACTCCTCCTTCTCCCCTTTATACAGCTCAGCCAGAATCTTGGCTAGAGCGGCAGGGGTCTTCGGGACCTTTCGGCCGTAACATGAGGCGTCGTCTTCTCCGTTATAATGCCACATGGGCAGTCCTCGGTATTGGAGTGGCTGGATCCCCCGTGTTATAGAAATCGCCATCACCTCGACTATTGACAATCTGAACTAGGCAAGCATTTTAATCTTGCCCAGTAGCAAGCTGATCTCTGCGCTATCCTCTTCCTCCAGGCTCTGAGGATGCCAGCTATGGTGCTTCTTCAGCGAAGCATTTGAAAACTCAGGGAGGCCTATGCGGACGGGGTCGGGTAGAGCGACGTCATCGATGTAGAACCATTCGGAAGGCCACTCTTTAGGAACTTTCTTCGGCGTGCCGGACAGGTATCCGGTCCCGGCGATGCACCACACTTCGGCTCCTCCCACTTCAAAAATTGTTCCACCTTGATTGCGAGGGAGGAGGTAGAACATTCTTCTCCATAAATCAAAATGGGCCTCGCAACCCAGGAATAGTTCGCATAGGGCGACATAACCCGCAATATGGAGGATGGAGCCGGGGGTAAAATTGTGCAGCTGGAGGCCATAGTACTCCGGCAGCCCTCGGAGGAAGGGGTGAATTGGAAACCCCACTCCCCTCAGCAGATAGGGGACGAAGCACACCCGTTCTCCCACGGACGGATTGGGAAAATCCTCTACCTGGGTTTTGCCGTTGAAGGAAGCCAACCCTACTCGAACAGGGACCAGATCTGCTAGAGGGAGAAATCCCTGCGCTTGCAGCTTCGCCAATCGACTATGGGACACAGGGCACCTCTCCCACTCGCCTCTCTCTAGGTTGGAACGGGAAAAGGAGCTGGGATTTTTGGCCATGTTGGAATGGTCTCGCCTGGCGGTCTCTAAGGATTTTCTCTGCTTGGTGCCGAAAGGATCTGAGATCCAATCCCTTTAAATAGATGCTCTTCCTTGCAGGATTGGGGTGTTATTTGCAAAAAACACCCTGACTGTCTACATTCGCTCGACACATGGAAAACAAGGACATTAAGCGCGCAGAAGCCAAGGGGAGACATTGAATCTATGGCGGAATACACTACTTGGAAATCATTAGAGGAGGAACCCGCCTTGCAATACCGAAGACGATCTGTGTGCCGAACACCTCACAATTGAAGACTGGTTCGGGGGATACTGAGGGAATCCTGGACTAAGGGATCCTCGGGCGTCCGGCCTGTTATCTATGGGCCGGACTGATGGGCTGTGAAGATATGAAGACCGAAGACTGCACCCGTGTCCAGATAAGACTCTCCTTGGCGTGGAAGGCAAGCTTGGTGAACAACTATGAATGTTCCATCTTATGTAACCGACTCTATGTAACCCTAGATTCCCCTGGTGTCTATATAAACCGGAGGGTGTAGTCCGGAGAGGATATACTCAATACCGTAGTCATACATGCTAGACTTCTAGGGTTTAGCCATTACGATCTCGTGGTAGATCAACTCTTGTAATACTCATATTCATCAAGATCAATCAAGCAGGAAGTAGGGTATTACCTCCATAGAGAGGGCCCGAACCTGGGTAAACATCATGTCCCTGTCTCCTGTTACCATCAACCTTATATGCACAGTTCGGGACCCCCTACCCGAGATCCGCCAGTTTTGACACCGACACCCGCCCCCCACCCTGAACCCTAAGATAGATAGTGGGGTACCTCTCCAGCGAGCCCCCATCCCTGCTGCGGGTGGTTCTTCCTTAACTCCGGCGATCCCCCCACCCCCTGAAAATCGACTGACCCAAAAGTCGATTCAGTCGACTGAAGTGTAGCTTAATCGGAGCATAGCAGCAACACGAGCGAGGGGGAGAGCAGCAGCAGCGCGAGTGAGCGAGAGCCGGAGCAGCAGTAGCTGGGCGAGCGAGCGATCGAGCGAGAGCCGGAGCAGCAGCAGCAGCGCGAGCGGGCGAGAGCCAGAGCAGTAGCAGATCCGGCTGGTATGGCCGCCACCGCCGAAGGGGCCTCGCACTGGGGGAGAGCCGCCGTGGAGATGTCGCCCGCGGCGCCGGCTTCAAGGTAGCCGCTCCATGGGGGTGCAGGATGGAGCACTGTCGGTGCCGAGAGGTCGAGCAACGGAGAAGGTGTGATGCGATGAGTGTACAACCTCTGTGGTGGCGCCGAGTAGGCCTCGGCTTCGTCCGAGGAGTCGCTGAGGATGCTGTGATTCCGGTGGAGTAGGTTAAGGCGGCGCTGTGGGGATGGAGCTGCCGCGATAGACGAGGCGATCGTCGGAGCAGCTCCTTGGAGGTGGAGGACGGGGCGGCTGAACCGGCGAGAGGACGAGATGGATGATGGATCCTCATCCGGGGAGGTGGACGAGGGACGTCGAGCTATTGCAGTGGATGACATCGTCAGGGAAGAGGCTCCGGCTGGGCAGTGGTGAGGTGGCAGATGGAGGAGGGTGGGGTTTCGCGGCTAGAGCAGAGAGGTTATGGCGGCCTGGGATTTCGAATGGCAAAAAGGAGGCGATGGGAGGGGGTGAACCATGACTTAGGGACGCGCTTGTCCAAAATGTAGGGTGTGTTACAAAAGTACCCCCCACCGATTTGAACTAGCGGCCCCTTCGCTTCAGGGTTAGAAGGGGGATTTCGCGTGTCGGGATTTGGCAGCTGGAGGAAGTTTTCGCGCGTTGTAATTTTGGGATAGCAAGGCGCGGGTTGTGAAGGCGCTAGTTTTGGGAGCACTATATCTGAATTTCCGGGATATAACAAGGCACAGGTTGAATTTTAGGGACAAGCCTAATGTGTAATATTGTACTTGTACGTACCAAATCAATTTGCACTTCCCTCAACCAAAAAGAAAACAAAAAAAATAAAAATATTCACATCACACAAAGAGAGAGTCTTGCCCCGTTTTACTATAAAAATGCTATTCGAAGCTACTCCCTCCTTCCATCTATATAGGGCCTAATGCGTTTTTCGATGATAACTTTGACCAAATATTAGAGCAATAATATATGATATGCAACTTACACAAAGCACACCGTTAAATTCTTCTGTGAAAGGTTCTTTCAATGATATAATTTTCACATTGTGCTTGTCATGTACTATTAATCCTGTCAATAGTCAAAGGCGGTCTTAAAAATGCATTATGCCCTATATAGATGGAAGGAGGGAGTATGAATCCATGTTATGTCCAATTAAATTTTTCCGCTTGCTGTATAATGCATGTAACCTACTCATACCAACATTTTAGTGCATTCCAAATGTCTATAGTACTGCTGCAATTCGAACTCAATTTGAATTCATTTCTCATTTCAATAAGAATCTACAATCATGATTGTTGCCAACTTCAACCATCATTCGTGTATTACCTTAATAACACACCACATGATTACTATAGAGATAGATATGAACTATGTGTACTACATGAACTCGAATTCTATTTTTTGAATACACTTGATCTTGATTCCAAATAATAGTACATTTGATGTACTAGCTATATACTCATAATCTAAACCATGTTCCATACGTGTACACCGTGTTTATCACACATAGTACAGTGCCCCGCCCCCTACATTATGACAAGTATTTAGACCTGAGCTGCAAAAGCCACACATTAGCCCAAATTATGATCAATGTTCTATATATTATACGTAGTACTAGCAAGATGCCCATGCATTCCACAGAACATCAACATGATCAAGGGGAGGCCTAATTTGCAAATATGGAGAGGGGTGTGGGTATCTTTTTTCAAAATTGGCATAGTTTCCTTCCTATCCGTCAGATATAAATCGGACGGCCTATATTGCAGGATGGCAGGCACACCATCATCAACAACTCCGTTTTTTATAAGAGTAGAGATAAAATATATTATGAAGGGGAGCCTTGGCACAGTGGTAAAGCTGCTGCCTTGTGACCATGAGGTCACGGGTTCAAGTCCTGGAAACAGCCTCTTGCAGAAATGTAGGGAAAGGCTGCGTACAATAGACCCAAAGTGGTCGGACCCTTCCCCAGACCCTGCGCAAGCGGGAGCTACATGCACTGGGGCTGCCCCTTTTTTTAGAGATAAAATATATTATATGTAGTATAACATGTTCATAACCACACCATGTGTATCGCTGTTATATATATTCACACATGCGTCGGTTTAAAACACTATGATAAATTCTTCAAATATCCGAATTCGCTTTTTATAATGAAGTATGATCTCTATTCGTCTTTTATACCCACACAATCCTCTTATCTTTGTAGCTAGCTAGCGCTAACTCTCTCTCATGCATGCACACGCCCGCATCCCTCTCACCCCCCTCAGCATTCTCTAGCTCCATCGCACAAATTCGTCTTTTCACTTTAGGTCGCTCACCCACGGTGTGTGTATGCCCCCAGCTCCTTCTTTACGGCACACATCGATCGATATGCCTCTCTAGTCAGGTGTGCCTAACACAAAACACAAGCTTCCCCTCTTCTCTTATCACCATCCATGCCTCACTCCCACCACTCTTTTCATCGATCTCGTACTCGCACACTCCTCCCCCATCAATATAGTATGACTCTCGCACCACCTCCTAGATGCATCCCTCTCTTTCTATCCTTCTCCACGTGCCTCATTTGCTTCTAACACACACATGCATGTATACCGATCGATCTCCCAACATATACCTAGGTCAACTTTAACTATTCCCCCCCATCGATCGACGTACCTCACAAGTTATGTCTCTCCTTTCTCTGACAAAGGACGATTGTTATTCCTATGTAGTTATGTATGCTTACCACAGCCATATCGCCCCCTCATCATTCGTGCATGCCTCCTGACCCATCTCTCACACGCACGTGCACAGACATGCAGCCATCCCCTCTCTTATTGATATTGCAGGCGTGCCCTTCGGTTGTCTAGCAAGCCTATCCCACCATTTGTTAGAAGCAACTCCACTACCACCCCCTCCAACACTCTAGCTCTGTCTCTCTCCCAACCTTATTCCTCTCCTACACATATGCATGGATACCGATCGATCTCCCTTAATACATGAGGTAGATTGATCTCCCTTAATACATGAGGTAGGCCTCTCTCCTCCTCCACACATATACCAGCCATTGTACCTCTATAGTTAATTAGGCCTCCCTCCCCCCACCACACACCGATAGTTGAGCGTTGTAGGTAGGTAGGTATCCATGCCACAGAGACAAACTGCACCTGTCCCCTCTCATGTTCCAGTAGGCCAGCCACTCTATATCTTTGACGCGGGCACACACAAATTCGATTGCACTCTTTATCGATCGCGCATGCACACACACACATCATCCCTCTCTTCGATTCTATGGACACCTCAAGCCGATGATACCTCCACTCTCTTCTCGTGGATCACCCCCTCTATATATATGATATATCCAGGACTCTATTTCACACACATTGCATATGTTACATTTATTGATCGACCCCACCCCCACCCCCCAAAAAAACCCTCACAAACCCACACACTATACTATCTGTCTATGTTTGTATCTCTCTCACACAACCCCACGTAGGTGGTGTACGTATACAAGAAGAGAATAGGTGCACCGTGCACGTACTCACGCTTCGTGCCCAGCCACATCCACGCGGGTACATGGTGGAGCTCATTTCTGTACGAAATGGCAGCACACATGCTAATTTGAACGCGTGTAGCGGTTGTTTACCTACGAAGGTCATGTACCACGCGTGCACGAAACAAAGTTTGACTTGATGTGTTAGCGTGTTATTTTTAAATAAAGTTATATCGCTCAATGGCACGTACACAGAATATAAAACGATTTTTATGGAGAAAAAGATAGTCTGCTCCACTATATACAATGGAGCCTGCTTGCCTGGTTTGTCTCTCTTCAGAGTATCTCACACAAGGCTGCGGTGGCCTCTCTCTCTCTCTCACATTGGTCACTGATCCGGTCTCCCGTCTGTCGGCGGAAAGGGAGGACGTGCATCGTTTCTCCGTTCGACGGCGCCGAGGCAGCACGTCCTGATCTGTGGTACACGCCGTTCTCTCTGACCAAGCTCCGGCGTGGTAGGGCCTACGCCACCTGCTCGCTGCCGCAGTATGGGCAGATTCTGCCCGCCGCCGCTCACCTAGTTGCATCCTGATGACCTCCAGGTATCCCCTCTGGCCTTGCTCCACTGCCCGTCTTCCCACGTCGCTGCATGTGGATCTTCCATAGTTCTTTTCCCAAAATGTAGCTCATCCGGTGTACTCTCCATATTGCAATCTCGTCCTCACACCATTTTAGACAAACACAACCATGTTGTTATCTTCCCTTAGGACAAGGAATATGCTTCTTTTTTGTCATCGCATGTGTCATCAACTGTTATTGGCCAGTAATTGTTTCCTTTCTACCTCTTTTTTTGCAAACAGGGCCATCCATTTCACCTCGTTGCTATTGCGACCTTCTGGTGAACTGCATAAATCACTTTTTTCTTAAGAGTGTTTTGTGTAGTTCTACCAAAATGTCACATGGGCAACGTCTCTACATTTCAGTGCGACTACACAAAGGGAGATTGGTTTTGCTCTATCCTCCTCATCCAACTCCGAGCCTAATCTTCTCCAACTAGTTAGTCTAAAGAGAGACTGCAAAGGTGTCCAGTTTCTATTTGTGTGTTTACTGTTTCATCAGCAGTCCTCTCTTATCGTAATCACACTTAATATCTTTGGAACAAGGACGCTCAGCTCTATTTTAGTGGGACTGCACAAAATGATCGAAATGTTGCATGCTCGAGACAACTACTTTTTCCCCAACATGCCTTGTTGATTTAGACAGAGCTGGGGGGACGTTGCTACCAATGAAAGCATGGATCAATTTTAATTTAACACCTTCTCACAACTTTGTCTTCAGTTGTGATGTAAATATTAGCTCTGATTAGCAAGGAAGTTAGTTTTTTATTGTTTCCGAAAGAGCATCGATGGCAAGACACATGAAACAAAAGCTAAAAGCTCACACCATTGTAAAATTTCATGTCGCTGGAAAATTATTTGTATAGTACGTCAATTATGTAAACAAATGCTGGAAGCTTGATAGCATTGCCAGAAGCCTCTTCGGCATCCGGGTCCATCTGCCATGCACAAAATTATACTCCTTCATTCCTAAATATTTGTCTTTTTACAAATTTCAAATGGGCATATTTTAGAGTGTAGATTCACTCATTTTGCTTCATATGTGTACTCCCTCCGTTCCTAAATATTTGTCTTTCTAGGGATTTCAACAGGTGACTACACACGGAGCAAAATGAGTGAATCTACACTCTAAAATATGTCCATATACATCCGTATGTAGTAGTCCATTTGAATATGTAAAAAGACAAATATTTGAGTA
Organism: Triticum aestivum; assembly: GCF_018294505.1. NCBI lineage: Eukaryota > Viridiplantae > Streptophyta > Magnoliopsida > Poales > Poaceae > Triticum > Triticum aestivum. Next base: position 413,353,176 of record NC_057800.1, read on the forward strand.
GTCACTCATTGAAATATCTAGAAAGACAAATACTCTGGAGTATATTTAAGAACCGAGGGGGTAGTGCACAGCCGCATGGGAGACTCACACCGGTCGTTGCGCCGCATTAATAGTGAGTAATGAGCAGTCAAATCATAAGCCCCACCTTTCCCACTATAAGTTTCATGGAAGAAGCAACCATCAATAGACTCTTCTTTGAATCCGCTCATACTACTCCATCTATCACTGTTTATAGAGCGCGCTTCAGAAAAAGTGAAAATCTCTGGGACCAAGGCAACTAGCGATCGGCCTGAAAAATAGCATTGGTAGTTATAACACGTCGTCTATTACTAGAGGAAATAATGCGTACACACATGCATGCAGTGCTTCCACCCCGGGTACACACATGCATGCACTTACTCCACTCCGTAGTACTACATCGAGAGAAAATTGCGGTTACCATGCCCTAATTAATTGAGCATTAAACCAAACACGTCTAAAGTCTCTCTGGTGGTGGAAATGCATTGAGAGAAATACATCATAATGAAGCATGCCCTGCAAACTATGACGGAGGGAGGAGTAGTATGAAGGTGAAAAACCAAGTACGCATATGGCCAGTCGATCAATTCACCTCCTCTTGCATATCACTGACATGTGGGATTGGAGTGTGAGAAAACCGATCTCAATTGACGGCAAAATGGCCAACCCGCCGTTCCTTGAGACTAGCCACAATGGAGAGTAACATACACATATCCCTACACTATATTACTACCTTCATAATGGGCAGTAACATAAGTATGATAACATGCAAACCTTCATTTATTAGGTTATAGACTCATATTGCTTTGGGACATGTGATGTTATGGTAACTAGCTAAGTTACTGTAACTATCTCTCTCCTCATTAACTCATTGCCACATAAGCAAATTTTCTGAGTTGGACTCGATGTTACTGTTGAAGTTACTCCCACTATGGCTAGTCTGAGAGAGACAAGGAGTGAGAACACACAGACGGGCTCGCACAGAGGCCAAGATATATTCGAGCATGGTTGATCGATATCATCATTACATGTTGGGCTGCCATTTTCTGCCCTTCTCCAGAATAAATGTGTCCTTTATCAGAGATTAAAAAAAAGAGTACAGAGGCTCTACCATGCGGTTCTAGTAGTAGTACTAATCGTACTACTAAACCTTGCGCTTGGCTCTTCGCCTCTTCGTGAAGTCGAACAATGATGGCACTCCGCATGTTCGGTACTACAGTGTATGCCTCTGGCAATCTGACACCGAATGAACTGATGCATGTCCACCTCTTGGGAGAGGGTACGTTGCATTAGTCAAAAGGCGTAAGCGAGCTTCACCTTGTCCTGCAAGCATCTCCTCGTTCTGTGAGTTGACGGGACACACCAACAAGTAGTGCTAGTCCATACTCCCTCCTTTCAGGTTAATATGGCTTAATCTTTTTTGCGGGTAAATGAGAGAGCTTTATTCATATATAAGCATTCTTAGGATGATCAGCCAAGACACTGGTCACTAGGAAGCGAGGTACCCCGAAAAAAACAAGTAGGAAGCGAGGTGTTTCATCAAGCCAGCTCTTGGCCACATTCAAAGTGCAGCAAGCATGGTTCACACAAAGATGCGCCGCAAGGTTTGCTGACCTGTTTACATGCTGAATAACAAAAAAAAGAGGAAATATTACCGAGCACTCCTATTTGTAACAGGATATGAGCCGGAATTAAGCGAGAATTGTGGCGAGTGTTCCATGCAATCAACTTCCATTATCACATGTGAGAACCCTCGAAGAGAACCAAATGTGTTGAAGATTGCTTTATCACATTTTAAAAATATAATAAGAGTGCAGACGCTCCTCCATCTGGTTCCTAGTACTAGTATAGTACATACCTCTATAGACTATAGTAGTAGTACTAGTACTAGTACTAGTGAACTTTGCGCTTGGCTGTTCGCCTCTTCAAGAAGTGCAACAATAATAGTACTAGTACTGTGTATGCTTCTGGCAATCTGACACCGAATTAACTGTTGCACGTCCACCGCCTGAGCGAAGGAGAGCTTGCATTAGTCAAAAGTTTCTCCTTGTCCTGCGAGCCACCGCGCGCAACCTTCTCCCGTCCTGTAAGCTTCTCCTCATTCGACAAGTTGACGGGACACAGCAAAGTAATGTTAGTCCATACTACCTCCTCTCCGGTTAATATGGCTTAATTTCAAACAAGATAAATACACTGTCTGTCACTATATATTTGTAAAAATACGGTCAGTGGACTTCATAATATGCTCATTACGCTCAATATATACATTTTCCGGTGTTTATACGGCCACTAGCTCACCCTGGCTGAGTATGTGTGTGCATGCACATGTAGGTTGAGCACTTGAGCGTGGCTGTGTGTGTTTCGTCGTGTGCTCGGACATGCATGCATTAGGGCGTCGCATGCGTTTTTGCGTCCATGTGTACGTGTGACTGTTGCATACACATAGGGGGAGTACGTGTAGGGGCCACTAAAGGAGCAGTCAAATCACACAGTAAGTTAGTCGGAAGAAGCAACCATCATTTCACTCTTCAATGACACATGCAATATAAAATGGTTGATATGGAGAGAAAAAGAAAACCACTATATATACACTGCAGGAGCCTAAGCCACAAGCCTGCTTGCTTGGGTTGCTCTCTTCACAAGCATAGAATGACGGTGGCCACACCGCTGGTCACATATCCGGCCTGATCCCGCAGCTGGGGGAAGGGAACAATGTTCTGCGTAGATGCGGTCGACATCGGCGAGGGAGAAAATCCACAGCCCATGCATCCTAATCGGGGGTCACCGCGGTATGGGCTGATGCCGCGTCCCAACCACCCTTCTAGCTAAAGCCGGACGTGCCAGGTAGTCCATCTTCCTTTTGGAGCCGGCTTGCTCCACTACCGCAGCTCCCCATGTAGCTCAACCTCCATGTCGATCTTTCTCTACTTCTATCGGCTTCTACTTGTGATGAATTTATGTCTCATGAACTAGTGCCATTACTATTATTCTAATCACACTTCTTCAATATATTGGCCATCAGGGATGCTCAGCTTGATTTTAGTGGAACTGCACAAAAGCATCGTATGATCTGAGGGTGCTAGCCGTCTTTCCTTTGACAGGTTCTACCTGGCCAGGAAATTAAATCTTGTTTAGGGTTTAGGGTTTAAGTCGTAGTGACCCCATCAGTAGTTTTTCTTTCGTACATGCTTTCACAACTTTTGTCTTTAGTTGTGAAGTAAATATTGGCTATGATCTGTGAATCATTGAGATGCATCAGCATGCGTGTTAGCTTTCCTTTGTATTTGATGGAATGTTGTAACGGGGCAACCTTGGAGTAGGAATGAAAATGGAGTGGAAAGTTTCCGCTTTTTTGGAGAAAAAATGGAAACGGAGAGAAACCAACGTTTCGTTTCGTTGGATCACGCCATCGAGCAAAACCAACGTTTAAATCATGTCTGTCGCGTTCGTGTCTCACCCTCCTCCATGGCTTGACCCCAAATGGTCGCTTGGCATGCCACTCACCGCAAACCGAGTATACGATAACTTTCCCGCCTGCTTGTCGATGGATCGCGCCATGGAGTACTAGTACTAGTGGAAGAGATTGATGAGTTGGGGGAGGACAGCTAGCTGCAGCATGGACTCCCAAGAACTTTTTACATGCATGTTGTGGCCAGCAATTGCGACCTTTGAACGCGGAGCAGTCGCGTGCACCAGGAAGCGGCGTGGGTGACGCTCTCTTGGCCGGCGCGCCGCTTCAATGCTGGCGCCAGTGAGAGGTCGCGTCCGCTCTTGCCGGGCATGAATGCGGCATTGACCGTTTCGGGCGGGAAGCACGCGCGGGCGATGAAGAGGGTTCGGGTTGGTCAGGAGCAGCCATGGCAGCGGTCTGGACGCCCGCAAACAAGAGATGTTGTACGTTAATATTGCCGCGTATATAATTAACAACGTAAATAATGTGCCAGTTGGACAAATATGATTGGAAATGGAGATGGAAATGGAATTTTACTTAAACACGGATATGCATGTCTATGTCTATGTGTGTGTGCGCGACGACTCTCGTGACCTGGAAGCGGGGGCGTGTTTTTGATCGAGTTTTCCTTTTTGGCATGTTAAAAAATTGCCCGCCAGTTTTTGTTTCTTTTTTTCCGGGAACATGCGTATTCTATTTAAAACCACTGCTATGGAGAGATTGTTTTACTCCATTATAGCCTCTTGATAGAGTTTCTCGCATCTCGCTCTCTCACCCTCTCCATATCAAAACAAGAGGTGCAGCGTTAACGTTGTCGCCGTCGGTGATGGAGGAAGCCGATGCGCACCGTACTCTCGGAGCCGGCGCTGGCACAGATGAAGGTCCTTCACGCCCTTATTCGCTGCCGTCATGTGGGCAGATCCCACCCGCCCGCCTAAGCGACATCTCACCCACCTGAGGTATAACTTCTTGTACTGGTCCAGCTCCCCAGGTCGCTGCATGCGGGTTTTCTTCTATGCAACTACTCCCCAGCTCCCCATGTATAGTAGCTAGGGTTCGTTGGCTGGTCCAACATCACCTAATATTATAGAGGAAATGCCACTCAAAAAGTTGTCCTAATTTATGCCTCAGTGGAGGTATACATGTTGTTTCGACAAAAAGTACATGGTGGTTGTGCGGTCATTGTCCATATGCTCCTATTGCTGCTGCTAATCTAATACTATCACTAGTTAAATGAAGAAATGCTTTTTTCTCGGGTATCCCGGTTTAGTTCCCATCAAGATAATCATGATGCTTCTGTTTGTTGGTGTACTTTTCATAATTCTTATTGACAATTGAGATGTCGTTGTTAATCTTGTAAAACAAAGTAACAACAGTATATCCCTTTTTTATATTTTTGGAAATAGCGATGCGTATCTCCATACCCGGGCATGTCTTCCTCAATTTTAGTGGAACTGCACAAAATTGGATGGCCATTGTTGTTCCGCCTCACAGTCCTCTGCCACGTGGTTCTTCCTTCCTCGAGCTTGACTACTGAGAAGAAACAGACCACAGTGAGGATTTGTCAAACTTCATAGGTGCCTCACCCAAACTTGATGCCAAATGGATGATGCATCACCACGATGACCTATCGATGCTCATGGTTGCGCCTCATGGTTGCGTCGGCTGGTGAAGCTGATCGATTTTCAATAAAGAACAAGCTGTCTTCCATCAGTGCTCTTTTCTTGTTACCCACAAAGATGATATCCTTCATCTGTTCACCTTGGTTGTGTTGGAGACGCAGTCGTCTTTCACGTTGGTGCAATTTTATCACACAATTGGCTATGAACCAAATGTTTCCTCGAAGAAGGATCGATGTTGGTACTAAGAGCATAGGTTTTGTATTGATTTCTAAGCCTTCTCACAACTTTGTCTCCAGCTCCCCTGTAATTTTATTTTTCCAGCTATTAACTTTGATTAAAAAAATGGTGTGGACTAAAAACCGAGATGGATGTAGTAGCCCTCCATTTTTATTTACTCCGCATATTAGATTTGACTGAAGTCAAACTTTGTAAAGTTTGACCAAGTTTAGGCCGAACACAACAAACCATAATTATTAGGGAGGGCAAACTGTACATACTCTCAAACCTTTCTGATAATTTAAATTAAAATTCTTTATTTGTACGCACTCTCACACGTTTCTGATAATTTGGCGCATGTGTGGTTGTTCACTTAGAGGGAGGGTAGTGTACCGCACGTGAAGGACAAGAAGTGCGACCAGGATGCGTGGACAGTAGTTTTCTTCACTGGTACGTTAAATAAAGAGTTTCATTTCGTACTTACACAATTTAAAACGATTGTTATGGAGAGAATAAGAAAACCACTCCACTATATATTAGTCATATACACGAGTACTATATGGATGCAGCTTCATTGACTTTAGTGCACCTACCTTTGGGTTTATGACAGGTGGGCCCAAAATGTGGCTGGCCCACCTGTCATACAGCTAAAAGCAGGTGTAGTTAAGGCACCGGAGCATAGTCCGTACTACAGTATATATATAAGCTGGAGCCTCAGCGCTTGTTCGCTAGGGTTTGCACTCTCCACACTCTCGCCGCACTACATATATATACACGCTGGAGGCTCAGCATTCCTTTGCTAGGGTTTGCTATATTCACTGTCTCTCACCCTCTTTACCAGATCTAAACAAGACTACGTTGTGGCCTCTGTCTCTCTCACCCCCTCATAGCTATGAGGCGTCCTAATCCCGTCGCACTGGGAAGGGGAGGAGGTCCAGCGTTCACTCTATCGCCTTCGGCGAGGGAGGCAATCCACTGCCGGCTGCGCTTTTCACTTTCACCAAGCGCCTGTGCGGGAGGGCCACCGACCCCTTCTTCCTCGCTGCCGTATGTAGAGTGGGCAGATCCGACCTCCCGCCGCACGCCTTGCCACAACCCGACGACCCTAAGGTATAAGTTTCTTTGAAACCGTCATTGGTCTAGCTGCATGCTGATCTTTTTCGATTCTGTAGTCGAATCTAGGTCTTGGTTCAAAGAGGAAAGAAGGGTGCGGTGGGGTGGAGCATATCTAGGACGTGGTTCAATGAGGAAAGGAGGGAGGGAAAGTAGTATATACTAGCTATCCAGCCGCTTTGTTTGTCGAAAAGGGAAAAGGGGGGTAACGCAGTACACACATCTGTAAGGAACCAAACTCTTTTTTGAAAAGGGAAAGAAACTAGGGGGTCGGGTAGTTTGTGCAGGACTATATTTGCTGCCCTCACTTCAGAAAAAGTTTCAAAGAGAACAAATATGGGACCAACACAGATATGTTGCTTGGCTACATACTCTGCATCACCCATTTATATGTGTGAACGCACATGGTACTGGCATGTCCCATGTCCCATCCACATGATCGTGCAGTGTGTTTTGAGATGTTGTGCTACTTGTATTGGTACTGTTTTAAATAAATGTTGAATTGAAGCTATTGTATTTTAAGCAATGCCAATCTCAGAATTAACTACTAAACTATTTTAAGAGAATTCCTCTATTAATATGAATCAATGCAATCGTTTTAGAAATGCTACTGTCCTATACTTTGTTTTCCATCAAGATAAGGTAGATTCTTCTTTTTGTGGCTGCATGTTTCATCCTCCTTTATTGGCAGTAATTGTTTCCTTTTTTGCCTCTGTTAAATCAGGGATATCTATTCAACTTGTTGCTATAGCAAACTTAAATGTCACACCAACGACTTTACTTGATTTCAGAGTAACTGCACAAAACGAGATTGGATTTCCTATTCACGTTGGCAGATTCATACGTGATCTTGTGTGCGTCATGACAGGTTGGTACTTGCCTTCATCCACATGATTATGCAGTGTGTTTTGAGATGCTGTGCTACTTGTATTGGTACTGTTTTAAATAAATGTTGTATTGAAGCTATTGTATTACTGTCTTTTCCCATTAAGTAGTGAACAAAAATGGGACCAACCCAGACATTATGCTTGTTGATTTGTTACAACAAACTCTGCATCACCCCCTTTATAAGTAGATGGAAGCACATGTTGTTGTTGCACCCACTCTCCCCTGGAACTATTTATGCTTTTTGTTAATCTAATGCCGCTGGTAAAATTAAGCAATGCCACTCTCAAAATTAACTACTGAATCTTATTTCAAAACTGCAACACTTGTTAGGGATTGGCGGGATTACCATTTTTGTGGCCGCATGTTTCATCCTCCTTTATTGGCCAGTAATTGATTCCTTTTTTGCCTCTGTTAAAACAGGGATATCTATTCAACTTGTTGCTATTGCGACATTTTTCTTCGCTTAATTTTGGTGGAACTGCACAAAATGAGACCGGATTTCCATATATGTGTTGAGATCTCTCTCAGGTCTTCCTCACGAGTTGTTTCAAATCTTGGTCTTGAAAGGTCAGTACCGACTTTCCTCAGAATTAACTACTGAATCTTAGTTCAAAACTGCAACACTTGTTAGGGATCGGCGGGAGTACCATTTCTGTTAGGGATCGGCCGGAGTACATGTTTAAGAAATGTATTGTTCAGATAATGTCTCTGTTATTATATATCAGTTATAGTGTTTTACAAATGGTACTATCCTGCTTTGTAGTTCTTTCTACATGTTTAACCAAGGTATTGTTAAGATAATGTCTCTCTTAAAATGAATCAGTCGTATTATTTTAGGAATGATACTTTTCTACTTTGTCGTTCTTTATACATGTTGAAACAAGGCATTGTTAAGATAATGTCTCAGTTAATATGAATGAATCACACTGATTGAGAATTGCTACTCTCCTGCTTTGTTTCCCATTAAGATAAGGTAGATCAGTAGATGTTTTTCTTCTGGGAGTACAAGTCATCAACCGTTATTTCTCAGTAATTGTTTCCCTTATACCTTTTGTTGCTTACAGGGATATCAAAATTAAAGCTCAGTTTTATTCCAACTTTGATTTTAGTTGAACTGCACAAAAGGAGCCAATGTGTCTAAGGAAAACTATTGCATTAGTGGGTCCAGTTGGTCTTAGCACTTTGCAGAAAGAAGCAGTCACTGTTTGCGCTACATTACCCAAGGAACGATCGAGAAGCTTTACAGAGTATTAGTAGACGCTGGTCACATGACTAGTCTGCAGAGAGCATAGGAAACTCTACAACACGTGGAGTGCACTGGGCAAAAAGTGCCCAAACAAGTACAGGAAGCCAGGACAGGACTCCGAATCTGCCAATGTCATTCTAAGCAACAATGAGGGGGCATGTGGGTATGGTAATGTGTTTACCGTACTTTTAGTTTGTTAGTCCACCGATTGGTGGGTTGACACTGGGGCCAATATTCATGTGTGTGCAGCTTTGTCTTTGTTTTCTTGCAGCATATAAATACGATATCCACATGGATGCTCAGCTTGATTTTAGTGGAACTGCACAAAATGTCCAGATGGTTTGTGTCCTCCATAATACTTCATCATGCACAATACATCGAATGACTCTCTAATCATTCGTTGTCACCTTGAGCCACTGGACTATATGTTTGAATGGTGCTGCCAGCGTCAGCCATTAAGAAGGGTAAGAAGAAAGACAAAAAGAGAGATGGCTGCTTTACTTGTTGTTTGGAGGAACACTAGGCAAACAAGTGCCCAAACAAGTACCAAGGAGCTAGGACAGGACTCCAAGTCTGTCAATGTCACTCTAAGCAACAATGATGGGGCATCTGGGTATGGTAATCTGTTTACTGTACTTTCAGTTTGTTAGTCCACGGATTGGTGGGTTGACACTGGGGCCAATATTCATGTGTGTGCTGATGTGTCTTTGTTTTCTAGCAGCATATAAATACGAAATCCACAGGGATGCTCAGCTTGATTTTAGTGGAACTGCACAAAATGTTCAGATGGTTCGTGTCCTCCATAATACTTCACATCATGCACAATACATCGAATGGTTCTCTAATCATTCGTTGTCACCTTGAGCCACCGGACTATCAGATGACAAACTGATGACAAACCCTGCCCGTTACACAATCATAGGCATTACATATTTTGAATGGGAAAAGCTTGTCAAAGTTGGCATTAGTTTAATATATTGGAATTGGAAAACCTTGTCAATTTTTGCTCATTGTTGTTAGCCAGAAGACATGCATTTGATATTTTTGAGTGGGACGCCCTTTGCTGTGAGCAACGTCGATTGTTTTTTCCTATTCCTGTCTTCAGTTCAGAAGTAAATATTTACTCTTCTGAGATGCATAGTCACATGAATTTGACTTATGTAAGATATTTTAAGAGTTTCTTCTGAATATTGTCTATGTAATGCCAGGCCTTGTGTTCGATTGCAAATTGAGCTTGGAATGTTGTGGCATGCGGCATCATGAGCTGTTCATCGTGCCTCCTAAGAATAATGCTTCATATTGTTTTGCATGTCGATCTAATGCCAGTGATTTGCTTGTTAGGAAGATCATCCTCTTATGTTGTTTCCGTGCTTAAGAAGTTCATCGTCTTATGTTTCATTCATAGCCTATACGACAAGTTGGGTAGGTTAGATGTGAAACCATATGATCTTCCGACCAACTCATCATCTTAGGCCGTGATTGGACCATTGTTTTGCAACCAAAACCGCTTGTAAAACTGACGCTTGTAAATAAAAGCATATGGCCTCTGGCGAAGCGCTTGGTTGGCGATTTCGACTAGTAAAATATAAACCGGTCTCTCAAATTACACGCATAACCCACCGGTTTTACTTACAGACCTCGGGCCCTCGGTTTCATTACGCCTATATTTTACGCGTTGTTTCCGATGACGAGTAAACTACACTTGTATCTTAATACAAGTGTGAAATAAACCAGAGCTCCCAAGCGCGACCTTACCGTTTCATGCCGTCTCAATCTCTCGAAGGTGCTCATAGGTGTCCGATGATCCTGGCTTCCTGAATGAGCAGCGGGCGCTGTAACAGACCATCCGTAGGGCCTGCGAGGCCCTCTCCGTCGTCCTTCTAGTTGTTGCGCTCGTCGTGGCGCCGAGCATTGTTAACATGGTCATTGAACATGAGGATTCAGGAGATGACTTTATTTTGACTGGATGACAGTAGGGACCCACTAGGGCCATAGCCGTACGTACGCAAGTGCCTCCTTATTATGTACAACTATATATTTTTTGCTTCCTCCTGGTTTCCTGACATCACAGTCCCACACCATTGTCAACCTAAGTAGTCAATATAAACGAGAGAATTGCACAAGGTGTGACCGACAGCTGGGACCAAGCAGCTCGAGTAGTATTTGTGTTTTTGAGGCGTGAGTACTGCAGAGTTTTTCTTGGCGATGTTTTCGTTGTTGTTCAGAGGAGAGCAGGGTATTAACTGGGCGGGCTATGGCCTGTCTAGCCTAGGACAGATATCCAACCCAGATATTAATTTTTTTTAAAGATGAAAATGGCTAGCCTAGCTATACGTTTTTTGAGGAATACCCAGGCAAGGTCCGCTTGTTATTCTTCGCCCCGCTGGGATACAAATCTTTCCTAGGAGGGATGCATCAGGCTTAACAGGAAAATGGGCTTTAAAAAATAATAAATGGGATGTAATTATAAAAACTGGGCAGTAACTATAAAAAATGCACCAAGCACGAAATTAGTTTATAAAATATTATTTATGGATTTTGAAAATCTTAATTTTTAATTGTTGCGCGCGCAATGTTTTGTTAGATTTTTACATAATACAAATTTGTATTTAATCTGACTAGAAATTTCGGTATAAAAATATTTCGGATCCCATCAAAATGTGGGAAATTTTATTGAATTCTGTCTTGAACTGTTGGTTGAAATTATTAATCATTTTCCTAGCTAGAAAATGGGTTGTACTTTTAACAAACTGTAAATGGGCGGTAGTAAATTCCATTAGAATTCAAAAATGGGATGTACATTCTTACAAATCGCAAATGGGCTATAAGTTCTCTGCCACACACTTGTGGGCCTACTAAGTTGACGCGTCACCAAAAAAAAGAAGTTGATGCGTATGCAAGGCTTTGTCAACTTATTATAGTCAACCCACGGTTCTAGCAGCAGTGGCCGTTGGATGTCCATCCAACGGATGCTGTACTTCTTCTTCAATCTGGGATATTCTAGCTTCACCCGCCCAAAAAATAATTCCTCCCCCTGACATTTGGGGCGCACCGTTTCGGAAGCTGACTTGTGGGCCTACTAAGTTGACGCGTACCAAGGACTTTGTCAACTTAGTCAATATGAACGATTCTAGCTGCAGTGACCGTATGATGTCCATCCAACGGCCGTAGTGCTTCTTCAACCTTTGGTCTTCTTGCTCCAGCCGACCAAAGTAGCGCCGGTCGTGCCACCTGCTCCTGCCTCCCGTGGCCGGCTGTGCTCCCGCGGAGGCCTCACCGCCCCCTACTACTCCCACCGCTGGCCAGGCCATCCCTCCACTCACCCACACCCCATGTTATTCTGCGGCGACAGCAGCCTCACATCGCAGCCGAACCAGTGAACCCTCATACTCCTCTCCGCGCGGGCTTCCACTAACGCATCTTCCTCAGCTCCGCGTCGTCCCCTTCCTAGGCCTTGCCGCTCCCTGTCGTCCACCGCCCTGGTGCTCTCGGCGCGGCGTGGTCAACATGATCAAGGAACGACTTCCATCGGAAGAGTACTGTACATGGAGAGGCTGACAGCTGAGTCCACGACAGCTGCAAGGAAGTGCCTCCTTATTATGCGGAAAATAATTATTCCTCCACCTGACAGTAGGGACCCAACGGACGGGCCACCGTATTTAGCGGAAAAAATGTCCCCCTGACAGCTGGGACCCATCGGACGGGCCACCATATTTCGTGAAAAAATGTTCCCCCCGCTGTCAGCTCGGACCCACCGGAAGTGCCTCCTTATTACACACACAAAAATGAATACTCCCCCTGCTAGTTGGAACCCACCTTGGTGGGAGGCTGACTTGTGGGCCTACTATGTTGACGGGGATGGAGTGCTTTCTCAACTTAGTCAATATGAATGATTCTAGATCCAGTGACCGTACGATGTCCATCCAACAGCCGTAGTGCTTCTTCAACCTCTGGTCTTCTTGCTCCAGCCACCCAAAGTAGCGTCGGTCATGCCGCATGCTCCTGCCTCCCGTGGCCGGCTGTGCTGCCGTGGAGGCCTCACCGCCCCAACTATTCCCACCACTGGCCAGGCCTTGCGGCGACTACAGCCTCACACCACAGCCGAACCAGTGAACCCTCGTACTCCTCTCCGCGCAGGCTTCCACTGCCGCGTCTTCCCCGGCTCCGCGTCGCCCCCTTCCTAGGCCTCGCCGCTCGCCGTCGTCCACTGCCCTGGTGCTCTCGGCGCGGTGTGGTCAACGTGGTCAAGGAATGACTTCCATCAGAAGAGTACTGTATGTGGAGAGGCTGACAGCTGGGTCCACGGCAGCCGCAAGGAAGTGCCTCCTTATTATGCGCAAAATAATTATTCCTCCACCTGACAGCAGGGACCCACCGGACGGGCCACCGTATTTCGCGAAAAAAACATTTCCCCTGACTACTGGGACCCACCAGCTACATCTTCGCACGCAAGGAAGTGCGTCCAGGCAAAAAAAAATGATTTGCCCCCCTGACTGCTGGTGTCGGTGTCCTGGGAACGGGGTTCCCCAGACTTGCCTGCCTGCGGCCCACGGCGTGGCTGGGCTGGCAGGTCTATATGACCCATCTTCATCGACAAGGCATTCAAGACCCTCGCGAGGGGCCAAGCCTCGCGAAGCGGACGACGCAAGACCTGCTCAGGAGCGGCCTCACCAGGCAGGCTCACGAGGGGCGGAGAGATCAAGGCAGGGCAAACCTCGCGAGGTCCTCGTGACATGAGCCATGATGATCGAGACCAGGCGGGCGCCAGCATGCGTAGTGTCCTTGTTTCCTCTTTGGTGCCAAGGGGGCAAGTGCAGGCGCAGAGTACCGAGGCATCAGGCAATGGTTTCCATATTGGTGCAACGAGACCAAGACCAGATGGACAGCAGGATGGAGGTCACCATGGAGCCCAAGACGGCGTCACCACCAGAGCCTTTGGCAGACGAAGATCACCTTTTGTCAGGATAACTTGTACTAGCTGTCCCCTTTCGAATTGGCTCTTGTTGGCTCCCTTCCCGCTCAATATTTAGGGAGAGGACCAGGGCCTATATAAGTAGAACTAGCCACCACAGTGAGAAAAGAGAAAAAAGGAGAGAGAGAGAGAGGACAAGGGGACGAGAGACAAGTGAGGATCGTCCTAACCACAAGTCCACCAAGCACAAGAATGCCTCAACCTCAGGAGGTTGTTCTTCCCCTTGCAACTGTTCTTCATCATCCCAAGAGGCAATCCACCACCACCACACTGGAGTAGGGCATTACACCACAACGGTGGCCCAAACGAGTATAAATCTTGTGTCTTTCTGTGTTGTGTGTTCGTTGAGTTCATCTGCGAGATCTTAGAGAGCTAGGTCCTGGATCGATAGGGAGCAAACCTTCGCACGCACCCCAGTGTTCGAACCTCAAGGGTTTGCCGAAACCCGTGATCCGACATTTGGCGCGCCAGGTAGGGGCGCGCTGAAGCTTCCTTCCATCGCTCCGCGCTCCGTTGCCTCGCCGTCTCCATGGTAGACGTGTGCCGTGCTCGTGCCGAGCGCCGGGCTGCCCTCGCCGCCCACGTTGCTCAGACGGCTCCTGTTGGCGGGCAGCCTCATCGTTCCCCGTCGCCTGCCGCCAACGCCGCCACCGGCCCGGCAGGGAACGAGCAGCAAGCATCCTCGCTGCATCCCTCGGTGCAGCGGGACGTCTGCACCGCCACTCCACCCGGCCAGTTCTTCTTCCCATGCACGTCCCCTCCCATGGATGCACGGGCTGCGCTCCTCATGGCGCACGAGCTCCTACGCTACCGTCTGGTCGACGACCTCTACGAGGACTGGCTCGACCACATCGCTGAGCTTTTCCGCACCGCAGAGGGCTCCCCTGTGCCGTCCCTCTCTCCGCCTCGCCCTCCGCCAGCTACGGGTGACGTAGCTCACGTAGCGCCTCCACCACCTCAGCCCCAAGACGGCGCCCTGGTACCAAGATGCGTGGCTCCGCGACGCGACCCGCCGCATCCTACGCCCGCGCGTGAAGAGAGAAGCTTTCAAGAAGTCCCTCGGCCGCAAGAAAACGCTCCACCGCTCCTCGCACCGCTGCGCCAGGACCGGCCGCTGCAGCAAGCCCGCGCACCACCTGTAGTGTCAGGGCGCAGACCCCATCAAGACCAACCTCCACCCCAAGGCTGGTCCTGGTGACCAGAGCTGGTTGCCGCGCCTTCACCCCCGAGCTACATAGCGTCGCTTGGCCGGGCAAGTTCAAGCCAGATCTGCCTCCTTGATACGACGGCACCCCGACACCGAAGAGTTCTTGCAACTCTATGAGCTGAGCATCGAAGCGGCCAACAGCGATGAGAAAGTCGTGGCGAACTGGTTTCCCATGGCTCTCAAGGAAGGCACCCGCTCCTGGCTCCTGAACCTGCCTCCGGGCCCAATCTCCTCCTGGGACGAAATGCGCACCCGCTTCATCGCCAACTTCCAAGGCACTCGTGACCGCCCCCCAGTCATGGGTGACCTGCGCTGCATCAAGCAGCAACAAGGAGAGACCCTACAAAAGTACATTCAGCGCTTCAACAACGCACGGATCAAGATCCCCAAGGTGACCGACGAAGTCATCATCTCTGTGTTCTCTGACGGCGTCCGCAACATCAAGATGAAGGAGGAGCTCGCCATCCATGAAGAGCTGTGCATGACCCTGGAGCTGTTCAACATCGCGACCAAGTGTGCTAGAGCTGAGGAGGGGCACCTCTCCCTCCTCGAGCTACCTGCCGCGGACCCAGAGGAGAAGAAGGCCAAGGCCAAGGATGTGAAGCGCAAGGGAGCAGCCGTGCTCGCAGCGGAACTAGACACCAAGCGTGGCAGAGACCAACCAGAGTCATCCAAGGGCAGCCATCCGTTCTGCGCCTTCCACACCCCGAACAGCCACAACACCATTGACGGAGCTCAGAGCAATTCACGAAGGGCGCTTCGGTCGATGCCCCGAGCGCGGTGACCGGGGCTATGACTGAGGAGGAGGACATGGTGGCGGATGCTAGGACAACCGTGACCCACGCCAGGAGTGGCGCGATCAGCCTCGCGAGGACCGCTGGAAGGATCAGCCTCGCGAGGGCACCTAGAGGGATCAACCTCGCGAGGATCATCCTCAAGGCAACGTCGGGCTCCCTCGCTGCCACCAGCGCCAAGAAGGAATGACGAACACCATCAGGACGAGGGGGCTGGGGGCTTCCAGGAACCACATGCTATCGCCTGCATCTTGGGCGGAGCCCAGGCCCCAGCCTCGCAGCGTATCTTCAAGCAGTTTGCTCGTGAAGTGAATGCAGTCCTCCCCAAGCTCGAAGCCACGTGCCCGCTCAGATGGTCCCGGTGCCCCATTACGTTCAGCTCGACAGCCCATCTCAAGTGCTCAGCTACCGCTGACACCCTCCCGATGCTCCGCTCCCCAGTCATCAGCAACGCGCAAGTTACCAAGACCCTCATCGACGGTGGCGCAAGGCTCAACGCCCTGTCCGTCGACACATTCGACAGCCTCCAACTGTCGTATGACCAGCTTGAGCCCACCAAGCCTTTCTCAGGAGTGACCGACGGTTCCACCACACCGATAGGGCATGTCTGCCTCCCTGTCACCTTCAGCGAACGCAAGAACTACCGCATCGAGCTCATCGACTTCGACGACGCACACATCCGTCTGCCATACAACACCATCCTCGGGAATCCAGGCCTGGCCAAGTTCATGGCAGTGACCCATCACGGCTACAATGTCCTCAAGATGCCGGGAAGCAGCGGTATCATCACGGTCCCATGTGAAGAGAAAGATGCGGTGTGCTCCCTCGAGCGTGCCTTCCAAGATGCAGCAATCGACGACCCTGACAGCAAGGGCGAGGGTCCTCCTGAGGCCATCCCCAAGAAGAAGAAGCAGCCACGACGCGAGGAACTTAGGAGGGTGACGCTACGGCCGGAGTCTCGTCAGGATCAGTGCCCACTCCAGGGGCGTCTCCCTCCATCGCATAGGAAGGCGCGCCCAGCGCCCTTCTTGGGCAGGGCTCAGGGGCTTTCTTCTGGAAGGCCTTAGACTTTGCCCACATCACGAGGGAGGCGCTCGAGTACCACTTGGAGGCGTGCTTCATGGAACATTTCCCTCAGGAGGGCACAGGGCAAGGATCGCCCACCGTTCAGGAGTTCATCACCAAGACCACCCAGGAGTTGCAAGACGCAAGGGCCATGCGCGGCGACCGCCGCTCAGGAGACACAGCTTCCCATCTAGGCAAGGATGCCGAGCTGCGTGTTTGCATCGACATTCCAGGGCTCAACAAGGCCACTTCTCAAGAGCTTTTCTAGCCTTCACGCGTGGGACGCTGCGAGGGCCCACCACACAGCTACGTTTGCATGCCCTTTAGCCTGCCAGGTGTATCGTTCGCCTACCAACGCAACTTGCAGCGCATCCTAGCGGATCAGCAAGCCAGACACCACGCCGTCCTGATGGAGATGGAGACGGTCATCAAGGAACCACCTGATCCCCCAGAGCCTCCCGAGGCTCAAAGCTCCGGAGGCTCGTGAGGCGACCCCTTTGCCGTACACCTTCAGCTGCTTCAACTCTCCTTCGTCAACATGACCAGGTGACATCTTTCCAAGTCATTCAGCTGGAAGCGCCCCTCGGGCTGCATCATTCCCAGGCCGCGTGGGTCCATCCCCGTAGCATGTATCCCTTTTCTTATGTCTTTAGCTTACCTTGTTGGGGGCGCCCCTCGGGCTGCATCATCCCCAAGTCGCTCGGGCCTGACCAAGTGGCACGTATCTCTCATGCACTTGCTTAAGGTTGCTACTCTCATGTTCGATCTATCTATGATTGCTACCTGCTCAATCGTCGCCTCCCACGGGGCCTCAGCACGTAGGCACGGCGCTGGTGCATCGGTCCGTCCCTACCACGTCGATAAACTTGAGCAGTCGAGCTCTGGCTCGCAGCACGCCCCGCGCACGTCACCTCACGAGGCCCTCAGTGCCTACACCCCCTCGCAGAGCAACTAGCGGCAGGCTGGCAACCATAATGGCAGATCGTGTTCTTCCTTGTGCTGGCTTGCAGGGATCTCACGAGGATAGCACCGGGCGGCACTGCGAGCTCCCACCTCTTCCAAGTAATCCACTTGCACGTTAAAAGAGGGGCTCCTGAGCATCACGACTCAGGAGCTCTTACTAGCTCTCCAGCCCTCACCCCCTAGCCTTGACCACGGCATGCGACCTGGCATACCAGCGGCGGCTGAGCTCGCTCGAGGGTCGGTACCTGAGGACGTAGAGCACAAAGGAGAGCATTGAAGGGGGAAGACTCGTATGAGCCTGTCCTAGTTACACCGCGGATGATCGTGCACCGGTCTGGCACATGATGAACAATCGACCCTGGACCGCCAAGATAAGTCACAAGCTCAAACCAGCTAATCGTTGGGATCTAGGGGACACGCTCGCCATGGCCCTATTGCGGCAACGTCGCCTCCCATTCTTATCTTACCACATCTGCTTGAGCGCTAAAGGGGACCCCCTTAGCATCGCGCCTCATAGGCTCTTACTGGACCTCGGGCCGCTCACCTCCTAGCCTTGACCACGGCACGCGACCTGACATACCAGCGACTGCTGAAGCTTACCTGGGGACCGGGACCTGTCAGCATAGAGCAACAAGCTGTCGCGAGGTTGGAAAGGGAAGATCGAGCCTAACAGGACCCGCGCTAACAGGGCTTCCTTAATTGGGATAACATCAACAAAGACATTGCAAACCCTTTACACGCCTCCACGAGGTACTTCTTGGTTCCTCGCAGGGAACAAAAGACGCGAACCTAGGAGAATCCTATCTACACACCCTTGCGGCCGACGCCATCATCAACAGTGGGCCGCGGGAGGCCGGCGCCAACCCCATCCAGATTAGCGACAGCGGCGGCCGGACGTTGCGGCCTTGATTCGGGCGCGGCGAGAGCTCGGGGGCACGCAACTGTCGTCGCTCGTCTCCGGAGTCTCATAGAGCTCGGGAGAACTGCTGGACTCCCAAGAATCGCTGCTGTTGGAGCAGCCCCGAGCGGGGCGCGCCTCGTCCCACGCTCTCCTTCGGGGCAGCACTCCAAGCGGCGATCCTCCGCGTCAAAGACCTTGAAGAACAGCATGGAGGCACCGTCGTACTCGAAGTGGATCACGAGGACGCCCTCCGGACGGCAAACCTGCGCAACCTCGCCCCAGCCGTGGGTCCTGAAGATCTTGCCTGTGGTGACCGCTTCAACCTCTGCTCCGGTCGCTGGAGCATGGCAGTCAGCATGCTGCAACCAGAGCTCGAGAGGCCCCCTCGGTGGCATCACGTTGGAGAAGAAGCGCGGGAAGTGGATCCAGGAGCTTGGGGGCATCGCTGCCCACAACACGAGCTCGCGTGAGGAGTACGCGGCGTGGACTCCAGGAGCGATGACACTCGTTGCCAGGGTGCGGCGACCTTGGCCGCGGTATGCATGCCGATGCCCGACTCTTCTTCCTCCCGAGCCTCCGGCTTGGGCGTACAAGGTGTAACATCCCAAATTTTCAATTTGGAATGTTATACATAGGTCATTCATGCATACCATATTTTATTGCATTTCGTTTCGCGATCCTCGAAATTCTAAGCAACTCAAGGACCCTCAGAGAGAGTTGGGGATTTCACCGTTTTCATATTTGAATTTTATCAAATATCGAAATGAGGATCATATGTTTTATTATTTTTCTCTCCAAAATATTTTCATATTAAAATATATGAGAGGAGATAAAATGACTTCTCCAAAATAAATGAAATATTAGAGGAAAAATATTAAAATCAAATATTTGATTTTATTCGGATTTTATTGCTATTTTATTTGCAAAGGAAAAATACGTGTTTTTCAAAATTGCATTATAGGCCCAAATAAATGTTCACCTTGTCCGGCATATTTTTAGAGGACGAGGAAAATTTATTTCAGGATTTTTGGAGTCCATTTAGTATTTCTTTTCTTTCCTTTTCTGGACGTCGGATTATTTAAAAAAATGTGCAACCAACTCCGGGCCGTAACCGGCCAGGACTCCTCGGGCCGGCCTTTAAAGCCCGAGAACCCGAGCCCCCAGCCGCCGCCAGCCCACACGAAACCCTAGCCGCCTCCCCGCCTCGGGCACCGCACCGCCGCCGCCCTTCACCCCGCGCCGCGCTGCTGCCGCCCTTCACGCCGCTACCTTGCGCAGCCACCGCCGCCGCCTCACGCAGCCACCGTCCCCGCCTCCTCGCTGCCCGCCGGACGCCGCCACCCCGCTGGTAGCCGCCGCCCCGCCGGTAGCCGCCGCCGATTTTTCTGTTAAAACCGCTCATTTTTTTATTATATCGTTTTTTTCGGTTCGGCTAAATAGCGGACGTTTGTCCGTACGTTCATTTTAACGAACGGTTTTCGCCCATTAGTCACAGACAGCGAACGTTCGTTTGTTAGCCTGTTCGTCAGTTTTTCTTTTTCGCGGGTTTTTCGCGATTATTTTCGATTGCGATTCCTGATCCGTTTTTCGTTTTAGTTTATCTTTTTGCTCGTTTATCGGAATCAGGCGATTCAAGCGCCTAGATCTTCGTCTCGAAACCCTCTTTCTGTTTAACCAACTTGAACGAGATTTTGGTACTGTGAAATTTGACTTTAGTTCAGATTAGTAATTGGATCTTGTTTCTTTCGCAGTTTGAGTTTCGTTGCTCCGTTTGATTTGATTCTTTTTGCAAACCGGAGTTCTTAAATTGAACTTTCTGGTTAGATCTTCTTATTTGAGTTTTACCCGTGCATCTATGATTGATTGCTTATGTATGCTATTGTTTGTTTGCGATAGAATTCCCAGAGTGCGAAGCGTGCTACTACGAGTCCCTAGGATTTGCGGATCGTCAGCAAGGAAAGTAACACATTGATCATACTCTTTTCATACCCAGTTTTTATGCATTAGTTCCAATCCTCAAACATTGCATGATTAGGATGTGATTAGCTTGTGGGTCTGGCAAGTAGTTGATGAGGTAGAACCTATTACCTGTTTTATTATCAAACCCTTGGGAGTTACTTCTACGTTAGGCTTATATTGCTACCCTATGCTCGTAGACGTGGATTGGGTTCGAGTGTATCCATGACAGATGTGAGATTGTTAATTAATGGTTCAACTTAAGGTGGCAACTTTAATATACATCTGGGTGGATTGCTTGTTTGGGCACCTGGAGAATCCAGTGTTGTCCTAGGATATCCTAGAGTACCCATGTGATTTTCCTACGGTCTGCCACCCAGGCTCAAAGGGATCTTAAGATTATTCATGCTAGAAACTTCCGTGTGCAGCCACAAGCCATTATGGGCTCTGGCATAGTTTGAGTAAGTTGTGTGACCTCTTTTAGTGATGGGCTAGCAGATGTAGAGGGAAAGTAGGTGTAACTGTCCACCCAGAGTAAAGAGTTAATGCTTCCGAAAGACTGTGTCTCGGTCATCCATTTCTCAAACATCATGTAGTGCGAGAAATCCAACGGAGGAGATCGAGTCTTGTGCGGAAAAGTGTGCAAACCTCTGCAGAGTGTACAATCTAATCATGGTTAGCCGTGTCCCTGGTTATGGACATCTTGAGTATCTAGTATTTGTATTATCCTATTGTATCTCATCACTCTAATTTAGTTTGTTGGGTTAATGAATTACTTTAATTGGGATTGAGTTGGAGGAACCTTCTCAAAGATGTTTCAACTACCATGATAGTTCAAATAAAACTTATTCCTTTGTTGTAGGGAAAAATTGGCTTTTCGCAAAAAACTTTATAACCATAGAGCCTCCACTAGCCATATATGCATATAGTGATAGCTTTATTCCATTCATTGCTATATTGTGTTACATTGCCAGCATATTCCATGTGCTGACCCGTTTTCAGGCTGCAACATATCATGTTGCAGACTTTTTAGATGAGGAGTAAGGTTCGCTAGGTTGTTGCCGTGCAGCTCAGCTATGCCGTTGGAGTTGATGGACTCACTTTATCTTCTAAGCCTTCCGCTGTTATCGTATTAGATGGCCTTAAGCCATATTTACTGTAATAAGTTCTCTTTTGGAGACATTCGATGTAATAAGTGTGTGATTGCTAATTTGTTATAAATCCTTCGAGTACTATGTGTGTCAGCATTACCGATCCAGGGATGACACTGAAGCACAGAGACTTGACCGTTTGAGGTCGGGTCGCTACACAAGGGCAGTGGATACCCAGGAGGAGGCCGCTCATACCAATGCCTCGCCACCACTTGCATCACCGCGGCGTCGTGGCGGTGGATCGACCTCTTCTCCGGCGGGAGTAGCGCCTTCACGTCGAGAGGAACCTTTCCCTTCTCTTCAGCAGAGAACCTACGGATCGACGCCATTGAAGCTGTTGCTGGCAGTGGAGCGGAGGAATAAGGAGCGAGTGGATTGGGAAGAGATGGGAGACGGGGGCTCTTCCCCCGTCCCCATTTATAGCAGGAGAAGGCCAACCAGCACCCCCACGATCATAGGTAATGATGGCTTCCCTTGCATGTCATAGGGACTTGTCAAGTCAGGCAGTTGCCGAGGCAGCATGGGGAAGCGGAGACACCCACGCCCAATCAACCGCCATGCGTCAATCGAGGCCGCAGGCTTTGGGGGCCCGCGGCGCTCCGTGATTGACCCTCTGGCTTCACCTCGAAGCCAAGCCCGAGCGCACCTTGGGCCCGGGGGCTACTATCAGCGTCCTGGGAACGGGGGTCCCCAGACTTGCCTGCCTGCGGCCCACGGCATGGCTGGGCTGGCAGGTCTATACAGACCATCTTCATCGACAAGGCATTGAAGACCCTCGTGAGGGGCCAAGCCTCGCGAGGCGGACGACGCAAGACCTCCTCAGGAGCGGCCTCGCCAGGTAGGCTCGCAAGGGGCGGAGAGATCAAGGCAGGGCAAACCTCGTGAGGTCCCCGTGATGTGAGCCATGACGATCGAGACCAGGCGGGCGCCAACGCGCAGTGTCCTTGTTTTCTCTTTGGTGCCAAGGGGGCAAGCGCAGGCGCGGAGTAGCGAGGCATCAGGCAAAGGTGTCCATATTGGTGCAACGAGACCAAGACTAGCAGGATGGCAGGACGAAGGTCACCATGGAGCCCAAGACGGCGTCACCACCAGAGCCTTTGGCAGGCGAGGACCACCTTTTGTTAGGATAACTTGTACTAGGTGTCCCCTTTCGAATTGGCCGTTGTTGGCTCCCTTCCCACTCAATATTTGGGGAGAGGACCGGGGCCTATATAAGTAGAATTAGCCACCACAGTGAGAAAAGAGAAAAAAGGAGAGAGAGAGAGAGGACAAGGGGACGAGAGACAAGTGAGGATCGTCCTGATCACAAGTCCCCCAAGCATAAGAAGGCCTCAAGCTCAGGAGGCTGTTCTTCCCCTTGTAACTGTTCTTCATCAGCCCAAGAGGCAATGCACCACCACCACACTGGAGTAGGGTATTACACCACAACGGTGGCCCAAACAAGTATAAATCTTGTGTCTTTCTGTGTTGTGAGTTCATTGGGTTCATCCGCGAGATCTTAGAGAGCTAGGGCGTGGATCGATAGGGAGAAAACCTTTGTGCGCACCCCAGTGTTCGAACCTCAAGGGTTTGCCGGAACCCGTGATCTGACAGCTGGGACCCACCAGCTACATCTTCGCAGGCAAGGAAGTGCCTGACAGTCGGGACCCACCTGGTCGAAGCGTACGTAGCATTGTCATTCTGGTCGCGAACGTGTACGTACATACTGGTCCATGTAGAGGCGTGCACATGTCGTAGTAGAGGCGTGCACGTAGCATGTACATGCATGTACAGTGGCCAGTGTGCAAGAAAGAAAATATGACCACATACGTACATACGGGCAGGGTCTCGATCGCCTACTCGCGCACATGTAGGCCAGGGCTCGTGTACATGGCTGGGTCGGAACGAAGAAACAACGTCGTCGTGTTCATGGGGAGCCAACCGGCTGGGTCGAAACGGAATGCGTCGTCGTGTTCATTGGGAGGGCTTGGACGGAACAGCCGATGGAAACGAGGCCTGGCGTATCGCAGAACAGAGAAAAGGCCTTGTGTTCGACCGGCCATTGTTGAAACATGATCCTGTTCATCGGGAGGGGTCTGGCGTACCACAAAACGGAGGAAACTGACCTCCTACGGTCGAAACGGGGGTCCTGTTGATCGGGAGGGGTGTGGCGTACTGCAAAACGGAGGAAACAGCCTTGTGTTCGACCGGCCACATTTGAAACGGGATCCTTTTCATCGAGAGGGGTCTGGCGTACCACAAAACGAAGGAAACGGACCTCCTACGGTCGAAACGAGGGTCCTGTTCATCAGGAGGAGGTGGCGTACCGCAAAACGGGACTCCATGGGATACTGTTCATCTCCACCGTCGACCCCCTCCAGCCTCCACGGGCCACTGTTCATCCACCGTCGACCTCCTCCAGCCACCACCTGCGACCATTCATCCACGGGCTCCTGTTCATCCAGCCTCCACCGCGCGCTGCTCCATCGGCTACTGTTCAACCAGCCCTCTCCACGGGCTCCTGTTCAATCACCCCTCCACGGGCTACTGTTCATCCAGCCCTCCACGGGGTGGTCTTGTTCATCCTACCCTCCACGGGGTCCTGTTCATCCAGCCCCAACCGGCTCGATCGATCGGGGTCCTGTTCATCCAGAGACAACACCACGGGATCCTGTTCATCCACCACCACCGGGAACTATTCATCCCAACCCCCCAGCAACGCTCATTGTTCATACAGAGGCAGCATAGATCGACTTTAGTTAGCAGCAGTAGCGAAGGAATCGCTCGACCGGGTTTAGTTAACAGCCATCGATCGATCGCTCGGGTTCAGTTAGAGCCCAACGCCTCGCACCCACGCGCGTGCGTGTACGAGAGAAACACGCATCGCTCGGCCCCGACCACCCACCGTAACCGGGAACACCCCGATATTTTCCTCGCCGTCGCTTCTACCACGGTTTTTTCCGTCATGGACGGCCCAAAGAATGTCATGCAGCTGTGTCTCCGGCCCGCCCAGGACGAAAAGCCCATTTTCTGTCATGATTTTTTGTCATAGAAGTAGAGCCCACCACATCTATGATGATACCGGGTTTTGTCACAATTATCGTCATAGAAGTGTCATAAGTATGACATAATTTTTTTTCGTTCGGCCCAAAATGTCATGGATGTGTCTTTTTTTGTAGTGTCTCCTACTCGATTGATACCTTGGTTCTCAAAAACTGAGGGGAAATACTTATGCTGCTCTACTGCATCACCCTTTCCTCTTCAAGGGAAAACCAACGCAGTGCTCAAGAGGTAGCAAGAAGGATTTCTAGCGCCGTTGCAGGGGAGATCTACACCAAGTCAAGACATACCAAGTACCCATCACAACTCTTATCCTTCGCATTACATTATTTGCCATTTGCCTCTCTTTTTCCTCTCCCCCACTTCACCCTTGCTGTTTTATTCGCCCTCTCTTTTTCGTTCCCCTCTTTTTCGCTTAACTCTTGTTGCTTGTTGCCCTTATGGCTTTACCAAAAGGAGTTGATCTTCATCTTAGAAGGTTGGAAGAAATCAAAAACAACACTAGAAGTTTTATGTCCTTGCAGTTTGAGCATAACAATTTCTTTAGAAACAAGCTTAAAGAACAAAAAAGTTTTATCGGTTTCATGAATAAAGAGCTCGACGATATGTCTAAGGAATTTTATGGTTTAAAGTCTCAGCTTGCTCATCTTGAAAAATTAATTGCTGAAATCTCGGATAAGCATGCCACCTTAGTTAATAAGATGGCCGCTAAACCGGAAAGTTTTAATGATAATAAGGTGAAGATCTAAAAGTAATTGATATGTCCCCTATTAAATCTTTGTTTTTCAATATGAATCTTGATAATGATGGGACTGGAGATGAGTCAACTTTAGTTAGAAGGCGTCCAATTTTTTTGGAGTTTTTAGATCTTGATGCAAAAATTGATAAAAGTGGGATTGAAGAGGTTAAAACTTTAAATAGCAATGAGCACACTATATTGGATTTCAAGGAATTTAATTATGATAATTGGTCTTTGATAGATAGTATTTCCTTGTTTCAATCCATGCTAAATTCTCCTCATGCTTATAGCCAAAATAAAGCTTTTACTAAACATATCGTTGATGCTTTGATGCAATCTTATGAAGAAAATCTTGAGTTGGAAGTTTCTATCCCTAGATAACTTTATGAGAAGTAGGAACCTACTATTAAAATAAAAATTACAGATCATGAATGCTATACTTTGTGTGATTTGGGTGCTAGTGTTTCCACGATCCCAAAAACTTTGTGTGATTTGCTAGGTTTCCGTGATTTTGATGATTGTTCTTTAAACTTGCACCTTGCAGATTCCACTATTAAGAAACCTATGGGAAAGATTAATGATGTTCTTATTGTTGCAAATAGGAATTATGTGCCCGTAGATTTCATTGTTCTTGATATAGATTGCAATACTTAATGTCCTATTATTCTTGGTAGACCTTTCCTTAGAACGATTGGTGCAATTATTGATATGAAGGAAGGGAATATTAGATTCCAATTTCCGTTAAGGAAAGGCATGGAACACTTCCCTAGAAAGAAAATTAAACTACCATATGAATGTATTATGAGAGCCACTTATGGATTGCCTACCAAAGATGGCAATACCTAGATCTCTCTTCGCTTTTATGCCTAGCTAGGGGCGTTAAACGATAGCGCTTGTTGGGAGGCAACCCAATTTTATTTTTATTACTTGCTTTTTGATCCTGTTTAGTAATGAATAATTTATCTAGCCTCTGTTTTGGTTGTGTTTTTTGTGTTTAATTAGTGTTTGTGCCAAGTAGAACCGTTGGGAAGACTTGGGGAAAGTCTTTTTGATCTTGCTGTAAAAACAGAAACTTTTGCACTCACGAGAATTGCTGCCATTTTTTATTGGAGAGTGCTATTTAGTTAATTATTTTTGCAGATGTTTAATATATAAATTCCTCACGTCTACAAATTTATTTTAGAATTTTTGGGGTTCCATAAGTTTGCGTTAGTTACAGATTACTATAGACTGTTCTGTTTTGACATATTCTGTTTTTCATGTGTTGTTTGCTTATTTTGATGAATCTATGGTTAGTAAAAGAGTTTATAAACCATAGAGAAGTTGTAATACAGTAGGTTTAACACCAATATAAATAAATAATGAGTTCATTACAGTAACTTGAAGTGGTGTTTTTTTTCTTTTGCTAACGGAGCTCACGAGATTCTCTTGTCAAGTTTTGTGTTGTGAAGTTTTCAAGTTTTGGGTAAAGATTTGATGGATTATGGAACAAGGAGTGGCAAGAGCCTAAGCTTGGGTATTCCCAAGGCACCCCAAGGTAAAATACAAGGACACCAAAAAGCATAAGCTTGGGGATGCCCCGGAAGGCATCCCCTCTTTTGTCTTTGTTCATCGGTAACTTTACTTGGAGCTATATTTTTATTCGCCACATGATATGTGTTTTGCTTGGAGCATCTTGTATGATTTGAGTCTTTTCTTTTTAGTTTACCACAATCATCCTTGCTGTACACACCTTTTGAGATAGACACACATTAATTAGAATTTATTAGAATACTCTATGTGCTTTACTTATATCTTTTGAGCTATATAGTTTTTGCTCTAGTACTTCACCTATATCTTTTAGAGCACGGCGGTGGTTTTATTTTATAGAAATAATTGATCTCTCATGCTTCACTTATATTATTTTGAGAGTCCTTTAGAACAACATGGCAATTTGCTTTTAGGCATAATAAAAACTTTCATATAATTGCATTGAATACTAAGAGAAGTTTGATACTTGATGATTGTTTTGAGATATGGATATGGCGATATTAGAGTCATGCTAGTTGAGTAGTTGTGAATTTGAGAAATACTTGTGTTGAAGTTTGTGATTCCCATAGCATGCACGTATGGTGAACCGTTATGTCATGAAGTCGGAGCATGATTTATTTATTGATTGCCTTCCTTATGAGTGGCGGCCGGGGACGAGCGATGGTCTTTTCCTACCAATCTATCCCCCTAGGAGCATGCGCGTAGTACTTTGTTTCGATAACTAATAGATTTTTGCAATAAGCATGTGATTTCTTTATGACTAATGTTGAGTCCATGGATTATACGCACCCTCACCCTTCCACATTTGCTAGCCTCTCTAGTACCGCGCAACTTTCGCCTGTACCATAAACCCACCATATACCTTCCTCAAAATAGCCACCATACCTACCTATTATGGCATTTCCATAGCCATTCTGAGATATATTTCCATGCAACTTTCCACCGTTCCGTTATTATGACACGCTTCATCATTGTCATATTGCTTTGCATGATCGTGTAGTTGACATCGTATTTGTGGCAAAGCCACCGTTCATATTTTTTTCATACATGTCACTCTTGATTCATTGCATATCCCGGTACACCGCCGGAGGCATTCACATAGATTCATATTTTGTTCTAAGTATTGATTTGTAATTCTTGAGTTGTAAGTAAAAATGAAGTGTGATGATTATCATTATTAGAGCATTGTCCCAGTGAGGAAAGGATATGGAGACTCTGATTCCCCCACAAGTCGGGATGAGACTCCGGACGAAAAAAAGAGGCCAAAAAAAATAAAGAAGGCCCAAATAAAAAAATGAGAGAAAAAGAGAGAAGAGACAATGTTACTATCCTTTTTCCACACTTGTGCTTCAAAGTAGCACCATGATCTTCATGATAGAGAGTCTCCTATGTTGTCGCTTTCATAAACTAGTGGGAATTTTACATTATAGAACTTGGCTTGTATATTCCAATGATGGGCTTCCTCAAATTGCCCTAGGTCTTCGTGAGCAAGCAAGTTGGATGCACACCCACTTAGTTTCTTTTGTTGAGCTTTCATACACTTATAGCCATAGTGCATCCGTTGCATGGCAATCCCTACTCATTCACATTGATATCTATTAATGGGCATCTCCATAGCCCGTTGATATGCCTAGTTGATGTGAAACTATCTTCTCCTTTTCTGTCTTCTCCACAACCACCATTCTATTCCACCATAGTGCTATATCCATGGTTCACGCTCATATATTGCGTGACGATTGAAAAAGTTTGAGAACATCAAAAGTATGAAACAATTGCTTGGCTTGTCATCGGGGTTGTGCATGATTTAATATTTCATGTGATGAAGATAGAGCATAGCCAGACTATATGATTTTGTAAGGATAAGTTTCTTTGGCCATGGTATTTTGAGAAGACATTACTATGCTTGAAGTATTATTATTTCTATGTCAATATTAAACCTTTATCTTGAATCTTTCAGATCTGAACATTCATGCCACAATAAAGAAATAATACATTGAGAAATATGTTAGGAAGCATTCCACATCAAAAATTCTGTTTTTATCATTTACCTACTCGAGGATGAGCAAGAATTAAGCTTGGGGATGCTTGATACATCTCCAACATATCTATAATTTTTGATTGCTCAATGCTATTATATTATCTATTTTGGATGTTAATGGGCTTATTTTTACACTTTTATATTATTTTTGGGACTAACCTATTAATCAAAGGCCCAGCCCAAATTGCTGTTTTTTTGCCTATTCTAGAGTTTCGCCAAAAAAGAATATCAAACGGAGTCCAAATGGAATGAAACCTTCGGGAGCGTTATTTTTGGAACATACGTGATCCAGTAGACTTGGAGTGGACGTCAAGCAATCAACGAGGCGGCCACGAGGCAGGGGGCACACCCACCCCCTGGGCGCGCCCTCCACCCTCGTGGGCCCCTCGTTGCTCCACCGACGTACTTCTTCCTCCTATATATATCCATATACCCCCAAACATCCATGAGCACCACGAAACCGTATTTCCACCACCGCAACCTCCTGTACCCAAGAGATCCCATCTTGGGGCCTTTTCTGGAGCTCCGCCGGAGGGGGCATTGATCACGGAGGGCCTCTACATCAACTCCATGGCCCCTCCGATGATGTGTGAGTAGTTTACTTCAGACCTTCGGGTCCATATCTAGTAGCTAGATGGCTTCTTCTCTCTCTTTGGATCTCAATACAAAGTTCTCCTTGATTCTCTTGGAGATCTATTCGATGTAATCTTCTTTTGTGGTGTGTTTGCCGAGATCCGATGAATTGTGGGTTTATGATCAAGTTTATGTATGAACAATATTCAAATCTCCTCTGAATTCTTTTATGTATGATTGGTTTATCTTTGCAAGTCTCTTCGAATTATTAGTTTGGTTTGGCCTACTAGATTGATCTTTCTTGCAATGGGAGAAGTGCTTAGCTTTAGGTTCAGTCTTGCGGTGCTCGATCCCAGTGACAGAAAGGGAAATGACACGTATTGTATTGTTGCCATCGAGGATAAAAAGACGGGGTTTATATCATATTGCATGAGTTTATCCCTCTACATCATGTCATCTTGCTTAAGACGTTACTCTGTTCTTATGAACTTAATATTCTAGATGCATGCTAGATAGCAGTCGATGTGTGGTACTAGATGCAGAATCATTTCGGTCTACTTGTCTCGGATGTGATGCCAATATACATGATCATGCCTAGATATTCTCATAATTATTCGCTTTTCTATCAATTGCTCGACAGTAATTTGTTCACCCACCGTAATACTTATGCTATCTTGAGAGAAGCCACTAGTGAAACCTATGGCCCCCGGGTCTATTCTCCATCATATAAGTTTCCATCTACTTTATTTTGCAATCTTTACTTTCAATCTATATCATAAAAATACCAAAAATATTTATCTTATTATTACCATCTCTATCAGATCTCACTCTTGCAAGTGGCCGCGAAGGGATTGACAACCCCTTTATCATGTTGGTTGCGAGGTTCTTATTTGTGTGTGTAGGTACGAGGTGACTCGCGCGTGGTCTCCTACTGGATTTATACCTTCGTTCTCAAAAACTGAGGGAAATACTTATGCTTCTCTACTGCATCCCCTTTCCTCTTTTAGGGAAAACCAACGCAGTGCTCAAGAGGTAGCATTCACCCAGCGTAATACTTATGCTATCTTGAGAGAAGCCACTAGTGAAATCTATGCCCCCCCGGTCTATCTTTTATCATATAAAGTTTCCAATCTACTTTACTTTGCAATCTTTACTTTTGATCTATATCATAAAAATACCTAAAATATTTATCTTATTATTATTATTTATCTATCAGATCTCACTCTCGTAAGTGACCATGAAGGGATTGACAACCCCTTTATCGCGTTGGTTGCGAGGTTCTTATTTGTTTGTGTAGGTACGAGGGACTTGCGTGTGGCCTCCTACTGGATCGATACCTTGGTTCTCAAAAACTGAGGGAAATACTTACGCTACTTTGCTGCATCACCCTTTCCTCTTCAAGGGAAAACCAACGCAGTGCTCAAGAGGTAGCGGCCGATCATGAGGATTTGGCGGATAGTTACTATTTACCTACCTCTGAAGAGGATGTTAGCCTCGGTGACGAAGAGTTCATCGTCCCAGAGGAACCTCGAACAAGGATGCTTCAAGAGATGGCTTATTGCCACTGCACGGAGCCTGAAAAAGAAACAACAACAGATCCGAGCCGAACAGGACACACTCAATGACAAATGGACCAAGGTCCTAGCCGCCGAAGAAGGATATGGCTTTGAGCGCCAAACAAAAAGTTATCCTAAACGCAGGCTACTGCCATAATTCGACGACGAGGCCTTTGAGCCAATACCGTCAAGATACAATCATGACGGTCAACCAGACCGACCACCATGTGGACGGGACAAAACAACTAGTTATGCCGAATACCAGCCAAGGCCCCCTCGCCATAGTGGCAAGGAGACAACGGCTCCGGGCTACATGTACGACCTACGTCAGGACCTGACCAATAGAGCCGATTGGGCCCTATCAGTCTATGGATCAAGAGGACGTGCTCCAGCACGAGATGATGGCCACCAGGCCAGGAACGACAAACATAACCAAGTCTGGGGTCAGCCCCAAACTCAGATGTCATCCGAACTCCGTCACGATGTGGTCTGGTACAGAAGCGCCGGGAACCCCATGTGCTTTACCGATGAGGTAATGCAACACTAGTTTCCGGAAGGGTTTAAACCCGTAAACATTGAGCCATATGATGGAACGACAGATCCTGCTGTATGGATCGAAGATTTTCTTCTCCACATTCACATGGCTTACGGAGATGATCTCCACGCCATTAAATACCTCCCTCTAAAGCTAAAAGGACCAGCATTGCACTGGTTGAATAACCTCCCAGAGAACTCCATTGACAGCTGGGAAGACTTAGAGGACGCCTTTTGGGACAACTTCCAGGGCACTTATGTCCGGCCACCGCACGCTGATGACCTGAGTCACATAGTCCAGCAACCCGGAGAGTCAGCCCACAAAACTGTGGATTCGGTTTTTAATTAAAAAGAACCAAATTGTCGACTGTCCGGACGCCGAAGCCTTAGTGGAATTTAAGCACCGCATCCGGGACGAATGGCTCACCCGACACCTCGGTCAGGAAAAGCCGAAGACTATGGCAGCTCTTACTGCAGTTATGACCCGCTTCTGTGTGGGCGAAGATAACTGGTTAGCTCGTAGAAGCAATAGTACCAGCGACCCCAACACCTCCGAGGCTAGGGATGGCAATGGAAGGCCACGCCGTAGCAAAAAAAAGCATCAGAACAACAACGAAGAAATAGAGGATACGGCGATAAACGCCAGATTCAGTGGCTCTAAACCCGATCAGCGAAAGAAGCCGTTCAAAGGAAATAGGGACGTTCCATCTAATTTAGACAAGATATTGGATAGGCCTTACCAGATCCATGGCGCCCCTGACAAGCCTGCCAACCACACCAACAGAAACTGCTGGGTTTAGACCCTTGTGGTTCATTCTGGTGGAAGGACATTCTCAAACTTACTCCAATTTATCGCGGCATCTCCAATGTGACAGTCCACTCGAGAGACACGATGCTAATGTGGAAAGACCTTTGGCTTGATGAGGTACTTGCAGAATTAGACCCATGTGCATTTTCCTATGCTAAACTTGAAGATATCTCGGTCAGAGATTTCCTTGGGAGCCCCAACCTCAACGAAACCTTTCACCTACCACTCGCCATGCAAGCCCATGATGAGCTACGACATATCTAGGAAATCACATCACATGTTGGTAACCAAGCTGATGCAGTTGAGGGATCAGTGGAGCTATGCCTGGGGATCCGATGTCTACACAGCCAAAAGATACTACAAATTGTACTTTCGGGACGTGACAGCTCACAAATCTTACAAATGGCTCTGGAAATCTTCGGCCACAATGAAAATCAAGGTGTTTGGGCGGCTACTTCTCTCTGACCACCTTAACACAAGAAATATGCTCAAGAGAAGACATTACAATATTGGAGACAACTATGGGTGCATCCTCTGTGGTAGCAATGATGAGGAAACTCTTGAACACATGATCTTCCGTTGCCCATTCAGCAAGGCATGTTGGGACACCTTGCATATCCACTGGGCCTCACATGGAGATAGAATGCTTTAGATCCAAGAAGCCAAATATGTTTGGAACAACCCTATGTTCATGGAGATATTCCTATATGCCTCTTGGAGCCTGTAGAAAGAGAGGAATAATAAACATTTCCGAGGTGTTGACCGTACTATCAGATCATGGGCAAGAAGGTTCAAAGATGACTTCTCTCTCCTTATACATAGAGCCAAGGAGAGACACAGAGGGTTTGTTCCCTCCTTCCTAGAGAACTTTGAACATCTGTAGGGTAGTCCTTTACCTTCCTCACCCCCTAACACTTTGTTATACCTCATGGCCATGGATGTAAGGTTATGAATCCGTAAGAACTTTTTGATACTCTAATTAATATACACAGTAGGAACCTCTCCTACTGTTTCAGGGGTAAAAAAACACTGCTGGGTTTTTAAACAGGCTGGTAAATTAAATACCAGCATAAGGGGAAGGGACCTCAAAGTGAGGACGATGATGAACCTCGCCCTCTGAACACTGGGGGATAGAAGAAGTTTCCCCCCGAGGTAAAAACGGTGAACATCATATATGTCACCCACATCCCCAAGAGGGAGTGTAAACGCGCATTAAGGGACATCTATGCCGTAGAGCCTGTCACCCCAAAATTCAACCCATGGTCGGCTTGTCTAATCACCTTTGATCGCAGGGACCACCCAACCAGTATCCGCCACGGAGGTTCAGCGGCCCTTGTGCTCGATCCTATCATCGACGGATACCATCTCACTAGAGTCCTTATGGACGGCGGCAACAGCCTCAACTTGATCTGTCAAGATACTTTCCGCAAGATGGGCATCGACTTGTCAAGAATCAAGCCTAGAAACACTACCTTTAAAGGAGTGTACACGGTGTGGAGGCCCACTGCACGGGCTCCTTAACGCTAGAAGTCGTATTCTGCTCTCTAGACAACTTCCGAAGCGAAGATTTGATCTTCGACATCGCCCCCTTTCGCAGTGGCTATCATGCACTGCTCGGATGAACGACCTTTTCCCGCTTTAATGCGGTCCCGCACTATGCTTATCTGAAGCTCAAAATGCCTATACCTCGTGGTGTCATCACAATAAATGGGAATATGGAGCACTCCCTCCGTACTGAGGAGCACACCGCGGCCCTAGCAGCCGAAGTACAAGGAGGCCTCATCAAGCCGAACAACTGATCGGTCATCAAGACCCACAACCCTACTAAGCGGGTCCGATCTGCATTACAATGCGATAGCCCGGGGCAGCCGGAGCTTGAATAGCGGTTTAGCCTCCGCCGACCCCATAAGGTTGTAGCATACGCATCGTGCGTACATAACTACGCACTAAAATACCTTGGGAAACGCCGGAGGCACTTTGCAGAATAGGTCCATAGTACGGCTTGACCCTATTCGGACCTCAACCTTTTTTCCACTATAGGTTCATTAAAAAACCTACCTGATCTATGAAGGCTCTTTTCTTGGTCCCCCTTCCTTGCAAGCAACCATCGACTCCTCCTCTCAAAGGATTTCTCACCAAGGAGAAACGGCACAGACGTGCAGCAGGGCACCATTGGGATCTTCGAACCACTACTCTTAGGCCCTGTATAAACCTTTCTCTTGTGTAAAACACATGTAAAATGGCCTTGATATTTGTGGCATTATCTGTAATAACACGTCTCAACGTATTAATCAGCGTATAAAGGAAGCAGTCAATTACCACTTTTGTTTGGTACTCGTTTATTATATATTGTCATATGTATTCCCTCCCTACTTCAGACCACCACACGTGCTTTAGTCCGGCCTTAAACACCAGTGGTTGTATTCGGCCCTGCACATTTTCAAGTTTGGACACCTATAGGGTACTCTTTGGCGTCCCGGATATTGCATTATATGCATCGGCTCCGAGTCATGTCTTCGGTCTATAGTTGGGTTGCCCAGCTCCTGTGCTTACCACCTTAAGTTCCACTAGTTCGGCTGAAGTGGTAAAGGGAGAACTACTGCGATTGTATTTCTGGTTCGTCCGGTCAAGTACCTCAGTAGAGAAAGCCGAAAACTGACCGTCATGATAAGCGGGAGCTGGTCGGTGATTCGGTGACTTAGTCTTATACTACAAATCATTAGCGATTCAGGCCATGTTATACGAGGGGCTGGTCTTCGCCCAGCCACGTGGAACAGGCACCGTAGTCCGGATAGCCGCACACGCACCAGTGGCTGGTACTTAGCTCCACAGTCAAACTCATATGGCTAAGTGAAAGTAATAAAGCCGCATAGTCTGATTGCCTAGTTCACCTCACGGACACCTCCTTTACGGACCATTGTTGGGTAAAATGTGGTCACGCGTTACGCTGAACACCCCCGTAACATCTACGAGGGGGCTGAAGCCGACGACTGGCAACTTTCAGAAATAAACAACTACACAGGAGGAAAAATCGCTTGAAACAAAAGGCGCAAACATAGATATATTACAAGCATGGGTTTAGAACATAGTTTTTACAACCCGAACACATCTAATCAAATATCACGTCCTTAAAACATTGGCCCTCTACTATTCAGGCCCCTTCCAGGACGTCGTCGAAGTACCTACCCGGCTTCTGATGATCCTTGCCTTCGAGCGGGTCTGCGGTTGCCACTTCAGTGGCCTTCATGTTCGCCCATTGTATCTTGACGTGGGCGAAGGCCATCCGAGCACCCTCTATGCAGGCCGAATGCTTATAGCATCAATTCGGGGGCGCGCATCGACAAGCCGCTTCACCAAACCGAAGTAGCTGCTGGGAATAGGCTCAGCCGGCTAGATTTAGACTATTAGGTCCTTCATGGCCAAACCTGCCACCCTATGCAGCTCCATTAGCTGCTTTAGCTGCTCGTTCAGAGGCGCCGGGTGCTCCGGCACGAGAAATTGCGACCAGAATAGCTTCTCGATCGAGTTCCCCTCCTGGGCTCGGAAGAACTATGCGGCATCAATGTCACTCCTGGAAGATCTGCAAATGCGTCTGGATAAGTCAACACTCGAGTGAGCAAAGCATACCTCTGACATCCAAAAATACTTTGCAAAAGACAGGCCTTAGCAGCCGCTATCTGCTTCGCATGATGGATCTCTTTGGGAGCACTCCGGGACTCGATCCACTCCTCTTTAGCATCATGGAGAGCCTTGGCTAGTTCGGACGACTGGGCCAAAGTCTTCTCCTCCAAAGCCTCGCATTTGCCGATGGCATCCTTCAGCTCCTGCTCGACTTCAGCCACCCGAGCTTCGTGTTGGCGGCGGGCAGCCTGCTCGGTCTTCAGTTCTGCATCTGCCTTTTTTGCCTCTGCCTCTTTCTTGGCCTGGGCAAGGGCGCCTTTGAGGGTCTCGACCTCGGCTGCACCAACTATACTCATAATCAAAGCATTACATGAGTTAACCTCTAAATATACATATCACTTCTGCTATACAACTAACCTTTTAACATTATACGCATACCTTGCATCTCATCGAACCGCTTGTTAATGCGGTCAATTTCTTCATCTGCCACCTTAAGCTTCTGATTGAGTTTGGAAACTTCTACGACCTGGGCGATTGCCGCCAACAGGGAAGCCTGTTACAATAACAAAGCAGTATGTTAACTCTCCCGAATACTATGTGGATCCTCCGTCTGGTTTCTTTTAAACCGGATAGAGCCTCAGGGGTTACTGTCTGTACACAGGTATATTCCTCTATATGAAAAAGTGTTTAGAACATTACGTCGCGTACCTCAAATCATGTTAGTAGGCTGGTGAAGGCTTCGTTTAGTCCGCTCTTGGCAGACTGAACCATCTCCACCACCACACCCATCAGGGTGCGGTGCTCCGCCATGATGGAAGCATGCTGCAGTGCTTCCTCCGGAGCGTTTGGCGCCTTCGAAATAGTGGAGCTCGCCGATGGAGCTGATGCTCCCCCCCCTCTTTCAAAGGGGGCTGCTCGCCTGATCCCGGAGCTGCGTTGGTCTCCAGGATGGTGTTCGGCTGGGGCCCGGATTATTGGGGCTCCCCACCGTCGGTTGTCATAGGGGTCATCCCCCCTAGGTATTCGGCAACCGAGGTATTAACCTCAGATGCTTTCTCGACGGCCTCGCTCGCCCCCCCTCAGCTAGGAGAGGTCCTTCGGGATGACACTTTGGTGTCCTCCATGGTGATAGGCGAAGGGGCTCACGGCGGTGTGTCACTCTCTGCCATTTTGGGTGGCAAAGAGTTCCCCTCCGAATGGAGTTTGCAGGAGCTTGCGTGGAGGGCTGAAAGGCAAATAACAAAATAACTTATACAATGAAAATAGGAAGACCAATGATAAACAATAGATTTTTCAATACTTATGATTCGACCAGGGGCTTGACCCTGGGAGGCCTCTTGGGGACTAGTTCGGACTCTGAGTCCGAACTGTCCGAGAGGATCACCTTCCCTCTCTTGGGTGCCTCCCCCTTCGGGTCCTCGGAGGCCGCCTTCTTCTTCTTCTTCCTCCCCTTATGAGGGGAGTCACTTTCCACCTCCTCCTCCTCTTCTTCTTCATCTCCCTCGTGGGAAGAGAGGGCTTCGGTCTCTCCGGACACCGTGTCCTAAGGACCTTTGTGGCGGGGCCCTCCCTTGGCCTCCTTGCCTTTCTTCTTCTTGACCTTCTTCTCCGGTGCCTGATAGGGCGCCGGGATCAGCATCTTTGTTAGCCAGGGGGTGTGGCTGGGTCTTCAGGCAGCGGTGCCAGACAGTTGATCCGCTCTGCCTTTGATGTCCAGCCCTGTACGGAAGGCATTCAATACATTATATTTAACTTATTGACTGAATAGGTATTCAGCAAAATTGTGCTTACCAGCAAGGCCGGGTTCTCGATGTCGAGACCAATGTCTTCGGTCTTCATCGGCCAACTTTTCTGGGCCTTGAAGAGCTGCTTCCATATATGTTCGTGCGTGGTGCCAAAGAAGCACTTCAAGGTCCATGGCTCCTCCGGATTGAACTCCAACATGCAGGAGGCCCAGAGTTGGCATGGAAGGATGCAGCGGAAGAGCATCACCTGAATCACATTTGTGAGACCGGTGTTAGAGCCCAACACGTTGGAGATGCATTTCCGCAAAATCTTCACCTCTGGTTGGACCCCCAATCAAGGCCCTTGGCGGTCCATGTAGTGAGTCTCGTGGGGGTTCGGATCTGAAGTCAGGCGTGGCCGTCCAGTTGGTGTCGCGGGGTTCCGTGATGTAGAACCACTCCACACCTTGACTATCTCCACAAATGCCCCTTCGGGCTAGACGGTGTTGGGAAGCTTGCTTACCATGGCCCGCCGCAGTCTGCGTGCTGTCTGTCAACCACCTTTGGCTTCAGATTGAAGACCTTGAACCACAGGCCGAAGTGTGGGGGGATGCCAAGAAGAGCCTCACACACGACGATGAACGCCGATATGTGGAGGAAGGAATTTGGGGCTAGATCATGGAAAGCTAGCTCGTAATAGAACATGAGGCCTCGGACGAAGGGGTGGAGGGGAAACCCTAGCCCGTGGAGGAAATGGGGAATGAACACGACCCTCTCGTCAGGCTTCGGAGTGGGGATAACCTGGTCTTTGTCAGGGAGCCTATGCGCGATATCCGCGGACAGATATCCCATGCTCCGGAGCTCCTTGATGTGCTTCTTGGCGACGGAGGAGGTCTCCCACTTGCCATTGGAACCGGACCTGGCTATTGTTGGGGAGGGTGGCAATGGTGGGCAAGATTGGAGTTTTTGGGCGCTAAAGCTTGAAGGTTGGAAGACAGAAGCTAGAGGAAGGGGTGGGGAAGAAAATAAGGGATTTTTACCCTCTTGTAGGCGGTGAAAATACCAAACGCCCCCTCTCAAGCCATAAACCTTGTCTGTTCCCAACGAGATCATGCATAAGGAATGGTTGGGTTACCCAAAACCATATTGATGAGAATCCCACAATGGGCGGGCACGATCTCTGTTTTGACAAGACGTGCCAATGGAGGCTAAGGCTCGAAACGCGAAATGGGAGGCATGAAAATGGTTCAAAATGTTGAAGAGTCAAGTGTGACGCTTCACCAAAAAAGTTGTCAGTAAAAGACACTATTCTTGTCTTGGTGTCTGGCCTTTGTGGCTAAGGGTTGTATTGATTATGAAGAGCCAAACACAGCTCCTTTATGCAAGAAGCTGATTTAAAATATTCAAGAGGAGGAACCTGCCTTGCAATGCCAAAGATAATCTGCGTGCCGAACACCTTTTCATTGAAGACTGGTTCAAGGCCTACTGAGGGAGTTCTGGATTAGGGGGTCCTCGGGTGTCCGGGCTATTCGATATGGGCCGGACTGATGGGCCGTGAAGATAAACAGAAGACTATCCCCCGTGTCCGGGTAGGACTCCCATATGCGTGGACGACATGTTTGGTGTCTAGATGAACTCTTTCCTTCCTTTGCAAACCGACTCTGTACAACCCTAGGCCCCTCTGGTGTGTGTATAAACTGGAGGGTTTAGTCCGTAGAGGCCAGCAGAATGATCATAGGCGAGAAAGCTAGGGTTTAACCATTACGATCTCGAGGTAGATCTACTCTTGTAACCCCTATACACTCATCAAATACAATCAAGAAGGACGTAGGGTTTTACCTCCTTTAAGAAGGCCCGAACCTGGGTAAACATAGTGTCCCCATCGTCCCTTATTACCATTGATCTTCAGGCACACAATTTGGGACCCCCTACCCGAGATCTGCCAGTTTTGACACCAACAGTTTCCCCCCTCTGTTTGACTCTTTTGCCAATATTTTTTATATATTCCTAAAATATTCTCCATAAATTTTCAGGTCAGTCCAAGAAATTTTATTTCTGCATAAAAATAACACCATGGCAATTCTTCTGAAAACAACATCAGTCCGGGTTAGTTCAATTCAAATCATGCAAATTAGAGTCCAAAACAAGGGCAGAAGAGTTTGGAAAAGTAGATACGATGGAGACGTATCAACAACTTTGACCGCACGGGCCCACGGTTGAGCGCGTCGTCGAAGTTCGATGAGAGGGGCCAGAAGTCAAGAACCACGTAGAAGTGGCCAAATATATGTAGGAATATAGGGTGTGATGTTTAAAACTTTGAATACACAATGCACAACTTTGGTGGCACCTGCCTCGCAAATCGGAAAGCCCCCATGGATATATCTAAATTACATAATGTTGTAGCCACCTAGTTAGGGTGCTTGACCCACCTCCTACTTCATGTCGGCGGGGCGGATGCACGTACTGATACTTTGGTCATACATGCATGTCGCCATGGCCTACCATAAGACGGACCAGTGAATCTATC
Organism: Triticum aestivum; assembly: GCF_018294505.1. Taxonomy (NCBI): domain Eukaryota; kingdom Viridiplantae; phylum Streptophyta; class Magnoliopsida; order Poales; family Poaceae; genus Triticum; species Triticum aestivum. The sequence continues at coordinate 413,393,428 of NC_057800.1, forward strand.
GCTTGGTCAAACAACAACTGTTGTTGTCGATCAAAAATGGATAGAATATATATATATATATATATATATATATATATAAAGCGCTCGGGCCAATAGATTGAACCATCATCAAAAATCACACGATAGGGACCACAAAACCATCACCGCCTGCATGCGACCCAAAATGATGTACGTTGGAAGGGGTGATGTGTGTTTTCAATATTGAATAATGTACAATTTAGATATGGTGCCTGCCTCTCGATATAGACAACCACCATGAAAGCCAGGTAATTAAGGACGAGATACGCAGGGTACAACGTCGGTCCATCCCACCAATCTGAGCGTGTGGGAGGGAATCCTGATAACACATCAGCTCAAACTTTGCTCGAACGACATGTGAAGCTGACCGGCCCTAGAACGAACTAGGAGGAATCCATCCATGGCCAACACATACCCCTCGTTATCGGTCAAGGATGATATATATACACCCGGGGAGCCCACAGATATTCGTTTCATCACAAAAACCGCAAAAGGGAGACGTGATCGATCAGAAGAAACCCTATACACTGCATGCAGCCCAAAATATGTATGGGTGGTCTGTGATGTGTTCAAATCCCCAATGCACAACTTCGATGGGGCGCCAACTACATTACAAATCGAACACCGTACCCAACCCCAAGCCAGGTTCAATACGCACGATGTCGATCGGTTCCCCAACTTCAAGGCGGGAGGGGGGGAGTCGTCCACCGCATGCGCTCAAACTTTATTTGGTCTAACTGGCACACATAACAATAGGAAACCGTCATGGTCAAACCCTTCTCGTATGTTGAGTCAAAATGATAGATTGTGTGCCCCCTCGTTATCGGTCAAGGATGATATATATAGACCTCTGGGAGCCCACAGATATGTGCGGCGTCTACAAACCACGCAAGGGAGACTTGCTCAATCAGAATACCCCCTATACCCTGCATGCGGCCCGAAAAAATGTATGGGTCTGTGTGTGATTTTTTCAAATCCCGAATGCACAACTTCGATGGGGCACCAACTACATTATTAACATTACAAACTGAACACCATACCCCCTAGCCAGGTTAAACACATACGATGTCGGTTCTGCAACTTCGGGGCGAGTGGGAGGGGGTAGGGGGTGTCGTCCAACGCATGTGCTAAAACTTGATTTGCTCTAACATAGCATATAGAGCAAAGAGGAAACCCTTCTCGTGCGTTGGGTCAAAGGGGTAGTTTGTGTGGGCCAACAAATGTCGATTATTCTTCGACCTTTGAGAATAATAAATAACTAATAAAAACATATTCTGCAATTTACCAAAACAAGGATCCCAAGGATTATATAATCGTCTTGACAGGTCACTACAGATACATTTAGAGGATAAATGTCTGTAATGACCGTATCATGGCGCTTTAATGAAGCTTCAGACATGCAACTTCCCATCGGGTCACCCATCCTTAGACTACTCCAGCCCCGACATGCTTAACTTCTGCATTCTATTCGACTAGGTTAGTGGATGGGAAGCCACCCCTTGCTGATAAGAATTGCCTCCTTGCCTTTAAGGCGTTTCACGCTGGTCACCCTATGGGACCTACACCCTACTACCACACACTTTTGTGCTTTTAGAAACTATGTGCAGTATTTACATGGCTGGTGTGTCGCCGCCTAACCTTCTATGAGCACTGACATTGGCAATGGGAAACCGATGGGAGAAGAGGCGGGAAATCGGTGAGAGGAGTGGCGGGAAATGGTAGTGTGTTCGGATATATAACAACATTAATATGGAAAACTTAGGAAGCATGAGCTAGCACAATGCATGCGCATAGTGCTTACCCACGGGTGACAGACGGTTGACCAGAACTGCTTTAAATATTCAGGGTTCGTTTGGCCTTTTTATACCTTATAATTAAGTTTCATAAGCATTAATTTAATGTGCACAATTCAAATTGGTACACCAAAATGGCTACAAAAATCATACATGTGTCCTTGGATGCATGTTTAGGTCCCATGCAAAGAATGAGAATGAATTACAAGCGTCTCGTTGTCTGGCTCGGCCTCGGACATTGAGAATCTCGGTAAATCCCCGTAAATCTGAAACTCACCAGAAAAACATGAAACTTGACATGGTGTCACGACATGGCACATATATGTCGTGGAATTTATTTTGTCCATTTTGGGGCAAGTTTTATTACAAGCCTCTTACAAATCGGAGCTTCTCTCAAGAAGCCTCGTGGTCCCGATAGGGAAACATGTCCCCCTTGTTGGCGAAACGATAATCACTGCCTCTTTTCGCCTTGTATTTTTTTCTACAAGCAACATGGAACGACATGATATCTGTGATGAAACTAAAATTATTCAGGGTTCATTTGGTCTTTTTATACATTAATTGAGTTTCCTAGGCATTTAATGTCCATAACTCAAATTTGAACTACAAATACATGCTCTAGTTCACCAAAATGGCCAGAAAAATCATACATGTGTCCTTGGGTGCATGTTTAGGTCCCATGCAACACTACAAAAAAACACATCCGTGACATTTTGGGCCGAACATTTTTTTTCTGTCATGCTTATGACACTTCTATGACGATAATTGTGACAAAACCCGGTATCATCATAGATGTGGTGAGGTCCTACTTCTATGACAAAAAATCATGATAGAAAATGGTCTTTTCGTCCTGGGCGGGCCAGAGACGCAGCTGCATGACATTCTTTGGGCCGTCCATGACAGAAAAAACTGTGGTAGAAGTGAGGGCGCATAAAATATCGGGGAGTTCCCGGTTACGGCGGGTGGTCGGGGGCCGAGCGATGCGCGTTTCTCTCGTACACGTACGTGCTTGGGTGCCAGGCGTTCCGCTCTAACTAAACCTAAGCGAGGCGTTCGCCTATGCGTTACTGAACCCGAGCGATCAATTGATCTGGCTGTTAACTGGACCCGATCGAGCAATTCCTTCGCTACTGCTGCTAACCGAAGCCAATTGAATCTGCTACTTCTTGATGAACAGTGAGCCTTGTCGAGGAGTTGCATGAATAGTTCTTGGTGGGGGTTGGATGAACAGGACCCCGTGGTAGTAAAGGCCTTGCCGCTGGATGAACAGGACCCCGATCGATCGAGCCGGTTGGGGGTGGATGAATAGGACCCCGTGAAGGGCTGGATGAATAGGACGACCCCATGGAGGGCTGGTTGAACAATAGCCGGTGGAGGGCTAGACGAACAGTAACCCGTGGAGGGGTCGTTGAACATGACCCCGTGGAGAGGGCTGGTTGAACAGTAGCCGGTGGAGGAGAGGTGGAGGCTGGATGAACAGGAGCCCGTGGATGAACAGTCGCAGGTAGAGGCTGGAGGAGGTCGATGGTGGATGAAGAGTAGCATGTGGAGGCAGTCGACAGTGGAGATGAACAATAGCCCGTGGAGTCCCATTTTGCGGTACGCCGCACCCCTCCCGATGAACAGGACCCCCGTTTCGACCATAGCGCTCCAACACAAGTCAGTTTCCTTCGTTTTACGGTACGCCACACCCCTCCCAATCAACGGGACCCCGTTTTGACCATAGGAGGTCCAAGAAAAGTCTGTTTCCTCTGTTTTGCGGCACGACAGACCCCTCCCGATGAACGGATCCCGTTTCGACCGTGGGCGGTCGAACAAAAGGCCGTTTCCTCCATTCTGCGGTATGCCAGGCCTGGTTTTGATCGGTTGTTCTGTCCAAGCCGGTTGGCTCCCGATGAACACGACGCATTCCGTTCCGACCAAGCCGGTTGGCTGCTGATGAACACGACGACGTAGTTTCTCCGCTCCGACCCAACCATGTACATGAGCCATGGGCGTACGTATGCGCGAGTAGGCGTTCGAGACCACACCTGTATGTACGTACATGGCCGTATTTACTTTCTTGCACCCTGGCTATACGTACTTGTACATGCTACATGCGCGCCTCTACTACGGCACGTGTCCTTCCTTACTCGGCCACGGTTCATCACTGCATCCTGCAGACAGACTGATCGGCCAGTATGTACATACACGTTCGCGACCAGAATGAGAACGCTACGTACGCTTGGACCAGGTGGGTCCCGACTGTCAGGGAGGATAAGGAGGCACACTTCCTTGCATGTGAAGATGTAGCTGGTAGGTCCCATTAGTCAGGGGGAATGTTTTTTATTGTGAAATATGGTGGCCCGTCCAGTGGGTCCCTGCTGTCAGGTGGAGTAATCATTATTTTGCGTGTAATAAGGAGGCATTTCCTTGTGTGCGGCCGTCGACCCAGCTGTCAGCCTCTCCATGTACGGTCCACTTCTGATGGATGTCGTTCATTGACCACGCCACGCCGAGAGCACTAGGGCAGTGGACGATGGCGAGGCCTAGGTAGGGGACGTCGCAGATCCGGGGAATATGCGGCAGTTGATGCCCACACTAAGGGGAGTATGAGCGCTGACTGGTCGGCTGTGGGGTGAGGCTGACGTCGCCGAAAAATAAAAGGATCTGTGGGTGGGTAGAGGTATGGTGCGGCGGCAGCATAGCCTCCCACGGGAGGAGGGAGTAGGCAGTCCCGCTGGCGCAGATTTGGGCGGCTGGAGCAGGAAGATCAGAGATTGAAGAAGCATGGCGGCCGTTGGATGGACATCCAACAGTCACTGCTTTGTGTTGACTAAGTTGACAAAGCCTTGCATACACGTCAAATTTTTTTAGGACAACGTCATCATCAACCTTTTTTTAGTAGAGCGTCATCATCAACCTACTAGGCCCAACAGTCAGCCTCCAAATCTGTGGAAAACAACATACATCCCATTAGCCATTATTTTCAATAATTTACAATCCATTTGCTAATTCTTAAGCATATTTTGAAGCACATATTCTTTTTATTAGCATTACAGACCATATATTCTGGGCACTTCTAAAAAATTCAACGAAATTTTGCATATTTCAGTGGGGTCCGAACTCTTTTAATCACGAAATTTTGAGTGACGTTAAAAATATTTTTTAAAAATTATATCAAAATAAAATTCAAAAAAAATCTCCGCAAAAAAAGAATGAAATTAAAAATATTTATTAGCAAGATGCCCGTGCGTTGCACGGAACATGAAGATGCATTTGTATGAGTAATTTATCTTGTGGGAGAAAAGGATGAATGAGGGAAGGCCGTATCTGCAAATGTGGAGAGGAGTGCAGGTAAATTATCATAGTTTCCTTCCTATCCGTTAGATATAGATCGGACGACCTATATTGCAGGATGGCAGGCACACCATCATCACCAACTCTGCTTTTTATTAGAGTAGATAAATCCAGAAAAATGATATTTTAATGTAATTGTGGGTTGGCTTTGGTTTAAAAATTTACAACCCATTTCTTACAACTTATAGCCCATTTTTTGGGGAAGCCCATTTCTTACTACTTACATCCCTCCTCATCTTGAAAGATTTACAGCCCAGCAGGGTTGAGAAAAGCAAGTAGGCCTCGGTTTTGGTATTCTCCAAAAAAAGAACTAGGCTATCCATTCTACAACTAAAAAAGATATCAACTGGGCTCATCATGTGCTTAAATAAAAGCGTAAGTGTGGGCTAGATGGGCCATAGCCCCCGCACAACGCGTAGTTGAGCTCCGTCTCTGAAACTAAAAAAGAACTGGGCGAGCTGCTGGGTCCCTGGTGTTATCTGCTCATTGTGTAATGTTCTCGTTTATTTACTACATTGACAATGGCGTGGGACCTAGTTGTCAAACAATTAGGAGGAAGTTTTTTTGGCTTGTAATAATGAGGCACCTGCTTGTGTAAAGCAATGACCCTGGTGGGTCCCTACTGTCAGCCTCTCCACGTACAGTCATCTCCTGATTCCTCTCGGTTGTTAACCATGTTGATAACGCCAGACGACGGCGGGCACAGCGAGCGAACCAAGGCGGAGAACGACGACGAGGCCTCGGACGGGAAAGAACAGTAGCCGTGGAAGATGCAATAGTGTAGTGGCAGGTGGAAGGGAGTACGAGGGCAACAACATGCAACTCAAGCTTACAAATGGTACAAAAAGCCCAAGGATTAATTATCCATCAAATTTTGACAAAACCCAGATTGAACATGGCATTAACATCTGACCCAACCACTCTTTTTCGTAGTCACAAACAAATGGATCGGTCTGATCCATAAAATCAACATCATGTGCAAAAAAATATATTTCAGGATGACTACAATTTGATGTAAATAGAAGCCGAGCACGTTTAGAAGCCCATTTGTCCACCTGAAACTTCTTTTTCTGCTATTCAATGTGCCCGTCCATGAGAAATCTCTTGTTGTAAAACTTAAGCCTCATTGACAATAGTAACCTCGCATTCAACAGGAAGAATGTGACAAAGCTTCTGTTTTGTCCTCAAACGAATGTCATGAGAATTGAGAAAATCCTGGTGCTTATCGCGCCACCGATTGGTCATACGTTTTTCTCCACGTGGTTGCAGTGCCAAAGTAGACATAAAGATTTGAAAACCGTTAAGGTCTGAAAAAAGAGTATGTCGAAAGAGCAACAGCTGAACGGTTAATTCTAGTACAATATATACGGTCTTTCAATGTGCATGAAATCATCACCTTTATATATAAATTCTCCAGGGACCGAAAGCATCGCAGCAAGCTAATAATTATGTTCAGATCATAACTAAACATTCTGATATATAAGATATTGACAGAATCCAGCAGCATTGATAGGCTATCCATGGACGAACTCTTCATTGAGCATATAACATAATATTAGTACCCAAAGTATGCTCCAAGATGATATAAAACTTATGCGCACAAATGAAAAATGCAGATTATGATTACAGATGGGTAGATGATAATATACGGTACCTGAAAAAGTGAGGAGCCAAACGCCAACTTCTTGTGATCATTAAATAGATCATGCATTATACCCAAGGTCTCTAGTTGGGGTGCAGAGACGACAATTATTTGCCAAGGTTTATAACAATAATCAAGGAGCAACCTTTGAAGTGAAGGGGCATCTTCGATGATGGGCTGATGTCCTTCAAAAGCAATTCAAATGCTTTTAAGGTGAGGCGACTTTATTTGGAGACAACTAATAGGGATTTCTACTCCCAAAACAATCAGCAAGCGCTCCAGGGCAGGGCAAATGGAGTGGATGATGATGTGCAGTGAGGCCTCCGACAGATAAACCAACACAAGCGGAAGTTTTTTTAGCAATGGGAGTCGAAGAATTTGTACCATATCATCTGGTAGATGGCACTGAGCAAAGGTGGTAGTGTGGAAAGAGGAGGAAAAGCACGAGATGGACAACGGTGGTGTGGGCACAAATTCTTGGTGTTCGGTTTCGTGGTAATCTTATAACTCAAACTGCTGGAGTTTTTCGAATTCAGGGGATGTTAGCCAAGCATTCACCGTGCCGGGTATGGACAGCAGGTAGCGTGTCGGGATGTAGAGGTGTTGAACGGGGCCCTACTGGTGAGAGGAGACGATGGCTCTGAGGAGATCAAATTCAGGAAGGACAGATATCTGACAACAGTCGAGATTGAGGGGCGCGGTGCACCATAGAGGGCGCCACCGAGTTGAGAGGACTTGTGTGCGGCAGCAATCCTTGGTGGGGAGAAGCGAGATTATCTCCTCAAGGATGATGTCCGGGAGATCGCTGATGCGGTCCATCGGAGATTCTATCGGTTCCTCGGATCCAGGTGGGGGGGGGGACTCGCCGCTTCTCCCCGCGCTGCCGAGTGCGGGATCTACAACTGGCGTCGCCGCTGGCGGGAGCCTCATCTTCTTGGTGCTGGGGCCAACCAACTCCATTTTCCTTGCGGGCATCGCATCAAGCTCACGGGTTTGAGCAGAGTAGCCAGAGACGAGATTAGTGGAAGTGCGAGTGGGGTAGAAGGAGGGCTGGGGTTTTATGAACGAGTGGAAGAAGATGAGCAGGTGTTTTCTGTACGAGTGAGGAAGAAGGTGAGCAGGGGTTTTCTGGGCGAGTGAGGAAGATGGGGAGCGGGGGGAATTTGGGGGAGACGGAAGCGGGAGTGTCGGTGGGAACGACACCTATGGGATCACGAGAATCCCTACTACGGTTAGCGGGGCGCGGGGTCGTGAGAAGAGTGGATCAAGGAGGTAGCACATGGTTCGTTTATCCAGGTTCGGGCCGCAAGGATGCGTAAAACCCTACTCCTACTTTGGTGGATTGTATATCTGTGTTCTTGAGCTAGCTATGGGGCGTGAGGAGCTCCAAAAAACCGAATCCTTCTCCTGGTCGCCTCGGGCCTCCTTTTATAGAAAAAGGGGTGCCCACAGTGGCACACAGGAGGTGGAAAGGGTACAGTGATGCGAGGTTATCCCTCGCATTACATGACAAGGCGCATTTAATGTGTCTTGCTTAGGTGTCCTTGCTTTATCGGGAACGGGGGTGAGATCTGTCTCGTCCGTCGCCGCTCCTTCTTGTGTCGACACGCGCCCTGGCCAGCGATGCCTGAGATGCCACATAGGTAGGCAGCTGAGGTGGCACAGTGGTGGGTCTTCACGAAGATCTGCATGCCCCCACGCAGGTGCCTGCCCAGCTGGTGGGTTAGCAGCTGCATGCATGCGGTGATGGAGGTTTAGTCGGCGTGGGCCTGATGGTGGTCCTGCGGGTGTCCTCGGTAAGGGCCTTGCCGTGGCCCCGGCAAGGGTTTGCCGAGGCGTCTGCTGTCATCCCCGGCAAAGCGCTTGCCGGGGGCCTTGTGGTCTTCCTCGGCTGGGATCCCGCCAAGGGTTGTCGTCTCCTTAGTGCGTATCTGATCTTGAATGTCTTCACAAAGATCTGCATGTCGCCACGGGGATGTCTCCCGAATCCTTGCCCTTTGGGGGCAGTGGACTCAAGGGTGATTTGCTCCGTAGGCGCGGGACGAGTCGCCGCGGCAAGGGTCTTGCCGGGGGAGTCCGCTTCGTCCCCTTTGCTCTTCGTGGTCTTGGCCTTGGTGTCGTTCTAGTTCTCTTGAGCTTCGGTCTTACCCTGGCTCACCTCCCTTGCCTTGCTTGGTGTGGTGGTGCCCGTGGCTCAGACTGCCCGTGCACAGTTATAGGGGTACAAAAAGTGTACCCCCGTTTTTTGACACCGACAGGAGCCCCTGGGCCTGGGCCACACATAAGAGCAACGCATTGTTGGGCTAGGCCCAAAAACGGTGCGCGGGCAGGCGGGGCAGTTTTTACCGCGGCAAGATTGTTCGTGCGCTGCGCTTCCCACGACTCCCGCGCGTGGCGTGGCGCGGGGAGTTCCGTGTGACATGGGTAGAATGCGTGGGGTTGGTTCCCACGGGCATGCGTCACATCACAGTTAATGTGAAAGGAGGCGCCCCGTGTTTTCCCCATAAAAAAGGAATAACCGCGGGCGTGCTGCTCACTTTCTCCTCTTTCCTCGTGCCTTTTCCAATCTCAGAGTCGCCGTTTCCTCTCTTCCTTCCTTCCTAAGCTTCCGTCGTCGCCTGCGTGGTTGCTTCGCCATCCCCCTTCCGTAGCCCTCTAAACTTCTTGGCCGCCATGGCGCCCAAATCCGTCAAGGGCAGGGGGGTGGCTAAGGGTGCTGGGACTATTGAGCCGCCGGAGAGCGCGCTGTCGGGGGACCGGACGAAGTCCGCCTTTTTCTTCCCCTCGACGGTTGATATTCAGGAGCTCCGGGCCTCCTTCAGGCCCCTATAGGGAGCGAAGACGGGGGGAGAGAATTCGGGACACCCGGCGACGCGCGTCATTCCTGCTGCTTGCGCCGATCCTGCTCCAAATCGGTATCCCTTTTTTGTCGATTATCTTTCCTGCGGGTTATGCCCCCCTTTCTCCGTTTTCTTCTGCGACATTATGCACACCTTTGGCTTTCGCCTCTTGGATTTTACTCCGAATGCGGTGGCGTGCATGGCCTTCTTCGCGCATCTTTGCGAAGGCTTTGCCGGGGTGCAGCCCAACACGGCGCTCTTCCGCCATTATTTCTTCCCTCAGATCCAGCCGGGAGGTGCCATCTCTGGTTGCGTCACCTAGATCCCAAGATCCAAGGGGGTGTACTCGGATGGTGCCTTGAAGGAGAGGTGGGAGGAATGGCGTGGCCGGTGGTGCTGGATTGAGGACGAAGACCCGCCGGAATTCTGCGAGGTCCGCCGAGTGCCGCCGGTCCGTAGCAGCGATTGGAGTGATGTCGACGCCGCCGACGGGAGGCTCACTGTTGCCAGTACTAGGATTCTCCGGCTCACCTGGGCTGGACTCACCCTTGAGATGATCGGGGCGGACTTCATTCATTGCCGGATCGCCCCGTTGCACAACAAGGGGAGGCCAGCCTGGCTTTTTACGAATCCGGCTGACATTATGCGACTCCGCCTCTGCCTCGACCACAATTTCACGGTGTTGGCGCATGCCCACTTCTGCCAGCGGCTTTTCCAGCTTGATGTGGGTCGCGACGGCGAGGTCGAACGGACCGGCAAGGCCGCGAGGGCTGCCGCAAAGGTTGGCAAGGCCCTCAAGGGGCCGTTTTTCAAGCTGCCAGCGGGGGTGGTCCCGTTGTGCGACAATTCACGTCGGTCTGAGATCATCGCCATGATGCCGGACTGTAATGCGCTCTGCCCTGTCCTGAGCTGGAAGGAGCCGAAGGACGTAGATGTGCAGAAATTCTTTGACACCCTGATCAAGGTGTATGTCAATGCTGGCGCCGAGCGGTGGCTTGTCATGGACACCACCCAGGCAGAGCTGGACTACATCGCCACTAGGGCGAGGGAGGCGCAGCTCGCCATGGAGGCCGGCAGCGCCGGGGGCGTGGAGGACAAGGACGCAACGGCTGCAGAGGAAGAGCAGCTCACTGGGTGGGCGGCGGCCACCGAGGAGGTCAGCAATGCCGACACTGGAGCTCCGCTTGTCGAAGACGTGGCCGACGAGTCGTCGGAGGAGGAGGACGTGGCGGCGGGCTCGACGCCAACCAGGAGAAGAGGGCGAGTCCTGCGGTGGGCTGGCTCCGGCGAGCCGGTCCGGCCCGGCAGGGCTACGCGGCCTCAATTGACCCTGGAGGGGTCTGGGCGTCACACGAGGGCCACGACAGCCGAGAGGCTGACGAAGGCCGCTGAGAAGAAGAAGACAACAGCCCCTTCCTCATCTGGGCGCGCACAAACCCCGCCGTCTTCGCCTCCTCTAGCAGATGTCGACTCGGACGTTGACGCGGAGGTCACTTTTGATCTCGGGCCTCTCATCCCGAAGAGGAAAAGGAAAGTGGCGGAGGAAGAGGAGATAGATGACGAGTAAGTACTCCGTTCCTTACTGCCATTTCCATTCCTATGAATTAAGTCACTCATCTTGATCCGTTTTTGCTTTTGCAGGGATGTAGAGACGTTGGCCCAGAGGGTGAAGAGGGCGAAGGCCTCGGCGAGCAGTCAGCCCCCGGCTGGGGCTTCAAAGACGCCACTGGTGGTGTTGAGCAGCCCGGACAGCAGCCCCCGGCACAGCCCCCAGCGTAAGTTCGTCAGCCTCCTCTTATTTGACACGTGGTAGGCATTCGATGCTATGGTGTTGACCTTGTCGGGTTTGCAGGAGGGGAGCGGCAGCAGGAGGAGCCGCAGAGGGCTACCCCCAACACACCACCCCCATCGACTACGCCGCCGCGAGGGGCGTCCCCGACAAGGGCACCAAGCACGGAGCCCACACCCATGGAGGAAGAGGGGAACTTGGGCGCTGGTGACTCTGCCACGGCGCCAAATGCTGGCGGGGAGGGGACTTCTGCTTCACAGCCCGGCACTGGTGAGTCACCTGTCCTCCGTCTCTGTTTTTTCCTTATTCTTTTTGTTGGCTTCAATGCTCCCATTACTACCAGGCCCTCCTTCAATAGGTATCGAGGACGTGGATGCTGTTGTTGGGAATATTTCTGAGGAGGCCGCGGCAGGGGCCGACAGGATTGCTGTCGAGGAGGCCGCCAGGGATGCTGGCGAGGTCGCCGCCGATGAGGCCTCCAAGGATGCTGCCGAGGACACCGCTGCGGGGGCCGCCAAGGAGACCGGCGAGGCTTCTGCCGAGGGAGCCAGCGGCGGGCCTGACGGGAAAGCCAGCAAGGCCACCGCCGAGGAAGAGGTGGTTGATGATCAGCCTCACTCCTCCTCAACCCTGGGCCCCGGCAGATATCTGAAGGTGGGCGACGATCTTTTCGTCCATCTCCCAGGGGTGTCAAGTTCCCGAGCGCCCACCGAAGGGGAAGTCTTTGACGGGGAGGTGCTTGCCGCCACCGGGCTTGAGGTTGTCGATGAGCTGGGTGTTGGCGGTGATGGTTCTCCAGAAGAGCAGCTTGTCCGTGCTATGGGGGCCAACTTCCGAAAACTCTAGGCGCTCTACGTGTCTGTCTGGACAAGGTTAGGTCTAGGACGGCAACGGTGGACTAGGCGGAGGTGGATTTCAAGGCACGCGTTGCTGAGACGTAGACCTGGTTCCACCAGACTCGCGAGGAGCAGATGGCCTTTCAGGAGGAATTGGCCAAGGGCAATGTTGAGCTCACTATGAAGATGGCTGACATCGAGAAGGCCCAGGAAAAGGCGGCGAACTTGGCTACTGCGGCCGAGGCCGTCCGGAGCCAGCATCAAGCCGCACTGGATTCCCAGGAAGAGGACCTCACCGTGCGTGAGGCGAAGCTTGCCGTAGCGCTCCGTGGCAAGGATGAGGAGCTTGAGGCCCTTGTCGCGCGGCGGACTCGCGAGCTGGAGCAGAGGCACAAGGAGGCACTCGATGCCCAGGCTCTGGCCCATGCCGGCAATGTAAGGGAGTTGGAGGTGGAGCGGGACAAGCTGAAGGAGCAGACCCTCAAGATGTCCAACGAGAAGAGCACGCTCAACAACGCCTTGGTGAAGGCGCAAGGAGCGGTCATCAGCAGGACTGGGGAGCTCTCCAAAGCGCAAAACTCCGTCAGAGATCTCAAGCTGAAGCTGGAGGATCTCGAGAAGATGTTGTCGGAGAGCAGGGCTCGGGAGGAGATCTTGACCAGGAGTCTGGAGGAGGAGAAGCAGCTGCGGGCAAACGAGGCCGCCTCCCACCAGGAATACGTGGCGGGCAAGAACAGATGGATCAGCCGTCTAGAGGACGTCGTCGACAGGGTCACCTCGCAGTTGGCCACCATGGGGATGCCAAACATGAGGTACACCCCTGAGCGCAGCGGGACCGTCAACACCAAGTTGACTCTGTTCTTCGAGGGCGTCCTTGGAGCCTTGGCTTATCTTCACTCCAGCAGAGCGGCCACGTTGGCTGGGGAAGCCCGACGACTTTGCCGTGGGGTCATGCCCAAGGTCCTCACCAAGATGGCGTACTGGAACCCCGACCTCGACTTCGGTGCTGCGATGGATAGCTTGCCGGACGGTATTGACCTCACGGTGCTCAAGGAGCGCATCAAGCCCGTCATTAGCAGCATCGAAGAAATCAAGAGGGTGGAAGGCCAGCGCCGGGATTAGGCATCCCGTTCTTCACCGCCGCTGTAGGTTCACGACCAAGACAAATTTCATCTTTAGTTAGAACCACAGCAATGATGTGATGTAATATAACTTTGCAGTACTTTTAATTTCATGCATGTTATTTCCCTGTTCAATTCCTCTTTGTATGCACGCCCTACATCGATTGGGTAGGCTCGCCGGCGCGGAAGCCCCTAGCGGCATTTTGGGGACGAATCCCCATGGGCCTGCTGGGTACGCGTGCTGCCGGATGAGCCACCTTTCCGTTCTAAACGCGGCCGCTCGAACTGTCGAGCTTGACTCGAGTCAGAATCGAGAGCGTTGTTGATCGCGGAAGGCTACTCTGCCATTGTCGACGCAGCCGCTTGAGCTGTTGAGTGGACTTGAAACAGGGTATGGGCGTTGCCGATCGTGGGAGAGCCCCCTGGCATGCAGGTTTCTCATACAAAGGCGTGACATCTCGGGGGGGGGGGGGGGATAACCTCATATAAGAAGGATAGAACAAATAAGGGTTCAGTGCAACTTAGCTTCGGTTTGCAATCGCTCGAGTGCCGATCTTCTGGCCTCCTTTCTTCTCCAAGGGCCACGAAGACGAAGGAGTGCTGGGCTGATTGCTAGAGCCGATTCTCACAACTGCGCCCCCTACCTGGCGCACCAAAGATGTCGGTGGGAACGACACCTATGGGATCACGAGAATCCCTACTACGGTTAGCGGGGCGCGGGGTCGTGAGAAGAGCGGATCAAGCAGGTAGCACACGGTTCGTTTATCCAGGTTCAGGCTGCAAGGATGCGTAAAACCCTACTCCTGCTTTGGTGGATTGTATATCTGTGTTCTTGAGCTAGCTATGGGGCGTGAGGAGCTCCAAAAAACCGAATCCTTCTCCTGGTCGCCTCGGGCCTCCTTTTATAGAAAAAGGGGTGGCCACAGTGGCACACATGAGGTGGAAAGGGTACAGTGATGCAAGGTTATCGCTCGCATTACATGACAAGGCGCATTTAATGCGTCTTTCTTAGGTGTCCTTGCTTTATCGGGGACGGGGGAGAGATCTATCTCGTCCGTCGCCGCTCCTTCTTGTGTCGACACGCGCCCTAGCCAGCGATGCCTGAGATGCCACGTAGGTAGGCAGGCAGCTGAGGTGGCGCAGTGGTGGGTCTTCACGAAGATCTGCATGCCGCCACGCAGGTGCCTGCCCAGCTGGTTGGGTCGGCAGCTGCATGCATGCGGTGGTGGAGGTTTAGTCGGTGTGGGCCTGATGGTGGCCCTGCGGGTGTCCTCGGCAAGGGCCTTGCCGGGGCCCCGGCAAGGGTTTTGCCGAGGCGTCTGCTGTCATCCCCGGCACAGCGCTTGCCGGGGGCCTTGTGGTCTTTCTCGGCTGGGATCCCACCAAGGGTTGTCGTCTCCTTAGTGCGTATCTGATCTTGAATGTCTTCACAAAGATCTGCATGTCGCCACGGGGATGTCTCCCGAATCCTTGCCCTTTGGGGGCAGTGGACTCAAGGGTGATTTGCTCCATAGGCGCGGGACGAGTCGCCACGGCAAGGGTCTTGCCGGGGCTGCTAGAATTGTCTCCCGGCAAGGATCTTGCCGGGGGAGTCCGCTTCGTCCCCTTTGCTCTTCGTGGTCTTGGCCTTGGCGTCGTTCTAGTTCTCTTGAGTTTCGGTCTTACCCTGGCTCACCTCCCTTCCCTTGCTTGGTGTGGTGGTGCCCGTGGCTCAGACTGCCCGTGCACAGTTATAGGGGTACAAAAAGTGTACCCCCCTTTTTGTACACCGACAGGGAGAGTCCAGCGAGCTGCATTATAGGTGGAAGCGACGAGGAAGGAGGGTTTTTCTGGGATGCCCCCTCTTCAAGAAATATTGGCTTCTCCTCGCAAAAAACAAAAACCAATGGGCTTTAAGATGGATAGGCTTTTATATCGGTACAGTCGGCTGCCCGTGTTTCATACTGGAGGGCCTTGTGCTAGAGGTAGCCCAAGAAACTCTCCAGCTTGTTGCCCATTCAAAAGAAAAAAAGAAACGCCTACAACTTATGGCTACTCATCGGTAACCTTATTCAACTTGGCATCCACCAAATTAGAGGATGTGGTACTGGATGCAGACACTCACACTGGTCGCATAGCGCGGCAACGTGACGTGTCAAATAACAGGCCTACAATATACTCAGTTGATCGTGAAGGTTCACAAGCTAGTTAACATTCACATTAAACTAAGCTTCAGAAGATACGGTATGCATACTAACATTCAGAAGAACAAAAGTTCAGCATGTTTATGCATCTCAATGATTCACCATACTATAGCCAATACAAAGCTGTGAGAAGTTGTGAAAATAAAGAAAATCAGTCAATGCTTCTCTAAGCAAAGGGCCTCCCTGCGCACACATTAATTTCCTGGGCATGCTTGTTTCTTCTCAATTTTGCGAGCACTTTGAGCATGTTGGCAACTCCACAGCTGTAACGCCCGGATAATTAGGCTACAGTAAAACTCTTTTAATGATGCCATGTCATCCGTGTTACTGTTGCTAATCAAGTGGTAGTTCAAAATCATTGCAAATTCAAAATATGAATTAGTGACAAACACCTTAAGTTTTCAAAAGGCAAAGCGAAAATGTTCGGGGGTTGCCAAATATTGCACTGGTAATTATGGTGAAGCAAACACTATTTTATAAAGTGCCTAGATGCCCTAAAACTAAATAAAACAGAAAGGGAAAATAAATAAAAGAAAAGAAAGAAAAGAAAGAAAACCAAAATCAAAAGGGGGGGGAAGCCCCCCTGGACCAGGCAGCCCAACCCACCAGCACGGCCACCGCCCAACCCCCTGGCCCGCAGTCAGCCTGGCCGGCCCAGCCGGCCCAGCCCCCGCACAGCGTCCCCTTCCCCTGTTCCCCCGACCCGGGTCGGAACAGGGCGCGTCCCAGCCGAACCCACCTCGCCGGCGACGAAGCGAGGGGATAAGGACGCCGACGCCGTGCCCCTCGGTCTCTCCTCCCACTCGCCCCCATTCTCCCCTCGGTCCTTGCGCCTTCCCCCTCAGACCCACCGCGCTCCCCTTCGTTCCCCTCCGTAACCGAACGCCGCCGTCGCCATGGCTGCGCCATAACCGCGGCCACCGGCCACCCCGCGCCTCGCTTGCACGTCCACGAGACGCGCCGACGACCTCAGCTTCGGCTACGCCTCGCCATCGAGCTCGAGGAGCACCGCAGGCCATGGATCGAGTCGTCTGCTTCCTCGACGGCCGCCGGCGATCCCCTTCCTCCCCGGCGAGCTCTGCTGCTCCTAAGCCACCACGGGTCTTTCTTGACCGCTCGGTGAGCTCCACTCCGTCCTCTCCCCCTCTCCTTCTTCGCCTCACGGTGCCCTAGCTAGCTACCGCCGAAGCACCCGACCGCGCCGCCGCCTGCACGCGTCGCCGGCGCCCTTCCGGTGACCAAATGGTCACGGGGCCGAGTCATTTGTGCTCAGCGCGTCGCGCAGCTCCCCCCTGGCCTTCCCGTTAGCCCCGAAGCGCGCGGTGTCACCATCTTCATTTCGCGCCCGAACCACCTCACCGCCGACGAGCTCGTGGCGCTCGACTCCGGCCACCACCGCCTCTACAACCACCCCCACTCACTTCGCCGTCGTTTTGCCGTTCGAACGCGACAGGTCCCGCTCGGTTTGGTGCCCTATGGGCGAAACCCGCCACTCTCCCGAGCCGCGCCGCCGCGAAAACGGACTCGCCAGCGTCTAAACGCCGGCCGGTTGAGGTGGCATGCGTGGGGTCCACCCCTGGGTCACTGCCTGTGGGCCTGGGGCCCCAACTGGCCAAGTTGACCGGGTCAACTACGCTGATGTGGCAGCCACTGCCACTGACATGCGGGCCCCATGTCTTAAAACGAATAAAAATAAATAGATAAATTGCTAATTAATTAAATTAATTAATTAAACACTAATCTCTCACTGACTACTGGGCCCCACCCACTAATTAACCCAATTTAGTTAGTTTTAGAATTCTGTTAATATCCCTGACAATGACATGTGGGTCCCACTGGACCCACCTGTCTGGTTTGACTGGTCAACTGACCAGTTGACCTGCTGACATCACTCTGATGTCATGCTGACGTCATCATTCACTGTTTTGGATAATGTTGGAATTAAATAACTAAATAAAATTAGAAAATGATTTAAATCTTTAGAAAATCATATCTTTTAATCCGTAACTCGGATGAAAATACTTTCTACATGAAAGTTGCTCAGAACGACGAGACGAACCCGGATACGCAGCCCGTTCGTCCACCACACACCCCTAACCTATCGAACTCGCAACTTTCCCCTCCGGTTCATCAGCCCGAAAACGCGAAACACCGGGAATACTTTCCCGGATGTTTCCCCCTTTCGTCGGTATCACCTACTACCGCGATTGGGCTCACCTAGCATCGTTACTTGTCATGTCATGCATAGATATGCATTTGTTTGCATGGTATTCATTGTTTCTTCCCCCTCTTCTCTCCGGTAGACTACGAGACCGACGCTGCTGCTGCCCAGTTCGACTACGGAGTTGACGACCCCTCTCTCTTGCCAGAGCAACCAGGCAAGCCCCCCCTTTGATCACCAGATATCGCCTATTCTACTCTCTATACTGCTTGCATTAGAGTAGTGTAGCCTGTTACTGCTTTCCGTTGGTCCTATTCTGATGCATAGCCTGACATTGTTGCTACATCTGTTGATACCTTACCTGCAATCCTAAATGCTTAGTATAGGATGCTAGTTTATCATCATTGGCCCTACATTCTTGTCAGTCTGCCTTGCTATACTATTGGGCCGTGATCACTCGGGAGGTGATCACGGGTATATACTATACATACATACATACTATACAGATGGTGACTAAAGTCGGGTCAGCTCAAAGAGTACCCGCGAGTGATTCACGGATTGGGGGCTGAAAGGACCTTTGTCCCGACGGCCCTCTGTGTGGATCTTTGTGGCGGAGCGGCAGGGCAGGTTGAGACCACCTAGGAGACAGGTGGGCCTGGCCCTGTTCTGCGTTCGCGGATACTTAACACGCTTAACGAGATCTTGGTATTTGATCTGAGTCTGGCTACGAGCCTATACGCACTAACCATCTACGTGGGAGTAGTTATAGGTATCCCGACGTCGTGGTATCAGCCGAAGCACTTCAGACGTCAGCGACGGAGCGGCGCGCGCCGGATTGGAACGTAAGCCTGCTCTTGTATTAAGGGGGCTAGTTCTGCTTTCGGCCGCGTACGCAACATGCAGGTGTGCTATGGGCGATGGGCCCAGACCCCTGTGCGCTTAGGTTTAGACCGGCGTGCTGGCCTCTCTGTTTTGCCTAGGTGGGGCTGCGACGTGTTGATCTTCCGCGGCCGGGCATGACCTAGGAAAGTGTGTCCGGCCAAATGGGATCGAGCGTGTTGGGGAATGTGGTGCACCCCTGCAGGGAAGTTAATCTATTCGAATAGCCGTGATCTTCGGTAACAGGACGACTTGGAGTTGTACCTTGACCTTATGACAACTAGAACCGGATACTTAATAAAACACACCCTTCCAAGTGCCAGATACAACCGGTGGTCGCTCTACCTCAGGGATATGAGGAGGGGATCGCCGGGTAGGATTATGCTATGATATGCTATTTGGAGATGCTACTTGGAGGATTTCAATCTACTCTCTTCTACTTGATGCAAGACGGTGGCTGCGAGAAGCGTAGTCTTCGACAGGATTAGCTATCCCCCTCTTATTCTGGCATTCTGCAGTTCAGTCCACTGATATGGCCTCCTTACACATATACCCATGCATATGTAGTGTAGTTCCTTGCTTGCGAGTACTTTGGATGAGTACTCACGGTTGCTTTCTTTCCCCTTTTCCCCTTTCCTTTCTTTCTGGTTGTCGCAACCAGAGGCTCGAGTCCAGGAGCCAGATGCCACCGTCGACGACGACCCCTACTACACTGGAGGTGCCTACTACTACGTGCTGCCCGCTGATGATGACCGGGAGTAGTTTAGGAGGATCCCAGGCAGGAGGCCTGCGCCTCTTTCGATCTGTATCCCAGTTTGTGCTAGCCTTCTTAAGGCAAACTTGTTTAACTTATGTCTGTACTCAGATATTGTTGCTTCCGCTGACTCGTCTATGATCGAGCACTTGTATTCGAGCCCTCGAGGCCCCTGGCTTGTATTATGATGCTTGTATGACTTATTTATGTTTTAGAGTTGTGTTGTGATATCTTCCCGTGAGTCCCTGATCTTGGTCGTACACATTTGCGTGCATGATTAGTGTACGATTAAATCGGGGGCGTCACAAGTTGGTATCAGAGCCGACTGCCTGTAGGAATCCCCCTCCCACACTTCTTGGCCGAAGTCGAGTCTAGACATTACAAAAACTTTTACTAACTTGGCTGTGTGCCTTACGGGCCCACGTCGCCATCGGGTGGTACTAGGATCTTTTACTCCTCGACCTTTACTCTGGGACTCTGAACTCTTTTCTACTCGGGTTAAACGAATTTACTAACTCTGACATTAGGATCCCGTTACCACGTTCACCCCAAAGTTGGATAAGCCATAGTTATTCTATAGGATAGCATTTTGAATAGTGCCCATGTTGTCATTTGACTCCATTGAAACATCTTTGTTTTCAGATGGAACCCGCGAGGCAGGTCGTGCGCCACACTGCGGCCATTGGTGCCTCAGGATCACCTGCTGTGCTAGCTGATATGATGACCTATCTGGGTTATCGCTGGCACCCTGAGTACACCGTCTACGAGGAGTACCAGGACTTTAACCAGGAGCAGTACCGTGCCATCGTCCACCTCTACTCTCGGGAGTATGAGTCCACTACCGTGCTGCACACCGCTCATGGTGTTGGAGTGACCATCGAGATGGCAGTCCACGATGCGGCTCATGCTGCTCTGACACGTCTTCGTGGAGAGTATCAGGCATTGGACACTTCCCCTTTCAGGCACATTCCTATCGCATTTGACGTTGGTGCGGAGGGATACTACACTGCCGCCTACTCCACCGTCACCCGAGAGCCCTTCCACCATCAGCGCCTGGTTCTGCATGCTGATGGGCTGGACCGAGCTAACAGAGCTCTTCGCCACGAGTTGTACACCACTCGTCAGCACCTTTACAGGGCTCTGACGTGGCTGCACCCCTTTGTCCAGTCTGGACAGCTGCCGCGTTCTGCGATCTACCCAGCCAGGACCGTGATGCCCCACGGTGTCGGATGGCCAGAGGTGGGAGGCTACTCTCCCGCACTTGGTCCTCTTCTGCCACCTGAGCGTCGGATTCTACACCAGAGTATCCGCGGCCCCCAGGCCACTGACGTGGAGGACTATCCGTTGCCCCACTACCAGCTGTCAGGTTACAGCTACCTTCACAGTACCTCCTGGGACTGATGTAGTCTTGTTCATTAGTCTTAGATGCACTCGCAAGCCTGCGTGCCGCCTATGATGACTTAATCTGTGTACTGAACTCTGTGTACTAAACTCTATGTCCGACCCCTTTTGTAAGTTATGCCGACTATCTATGTGGTATCTGTCGTGCTCCTTTTATTATGCATGTTTCATCATGAATGACTCTTGTCTATGCAAATTTCTCAATACTGAACTACCCCTGTTATATATTAACAGGATGGTTAGACCAGCTGGTCGTGGTCGTGGTGGCAACTTCCCACCACCGCCTGAGTACATGGCTGGTATGATCTAACAGCTTGAGATGAATCGCCAGTTCATGGAAAACGTGATGGCTCAGTTTCCTCGCCCCAATATGAACCAGCATCCAAACACAACAACTCTGCAGGATTTCATACGCCTCAACCCAAGTGTGTACCGCAGCTCAACCCAGCCGCTGGATGCTGATGACTGGCTCTGTGACATCACCTATGAGATGGAGTCTGCTGATGTAGCCCCTGCCAGCTATGTCACTTTTGCTTCCTTCTTCCTGAAGGGACCCGCAGCTCAATGGTGGGACAGCCACAGGCGTACTCTACCAGTTGGGACAATCATCTCCTGGCCAGACTTTCAGGCTGCCTTCCGTGCCCGCTTCATTCCTCAGGGAGTCATGGACCGGAAGAAGCGTGAGTTTCGCAACCTCACCCAAGGCAACAAGACTGTTGAAGCTTATCAGCGGGAGTTTCTGGACTTATCCCGCTATGATGAAGAAGACATTGCAACTGATGCTCGCAGACAGGAGAAGTTCCGTGAAGGCCTTCAAGCTGACATCAAGCTCGCACTTCTAGTGCATGACTTTGCCGATTTCGCCACCTTGGTGAACAAGGCCATCAATGTCGAGACGGGTCTGCAAGAACACCAGAGCTCTCAAAGGCGCAACCGTGACACGGGCTCATCTTCGGGCCCGCCCTCGCAGAAGCATAAGATATGGATCCCGAACAGCATGTACCGTCCAAATGCACCAGCCCCAAGGCAGTCTTACGCTGCACCTCGTCTGCCTACTGCTCCAACTAGGCAGCCAAGGCTCCCAGCTCCGCCACCCCAAGCTCCTGTTCCCACTCCCAATAATGGCCTGTGCTACAAGTGTGGTCAACCAGGTCACCGTGCTAGGGATTGCTTTCAGAATCGGAATCAACTGGCCCTTCCAGCTACTGGCTGGGGAAACAACCAGGCCCGCAACAACAATGCCAAGTCTTATGGCCGTGCTCATGCCAACCACATTGATCTGAATGAAGCTCAAGACCAGCCTGCTACTGTGATGGGTACACTCCTCGTAAATTCAGTACCAGCATCCGTTTTATTTGATACAGGTGCATCGCATTCATTCATGTCAGAAGAATTTGCATACAAGCACGATGTTAAATTTGAGCAGATGAACACTTCGGTAGTGGTAAAAACCCCCGCGGGACAATGTCAGACCTCCATGGTTGGCATTGACGTCCCTGTGGAAATCGAAGGGTTGGAGTTTCGTGCCTCGCCCATTATACTGAAGTCGTCTAACATTGACCTCATTCTGGGAATGGATTGGTTAAAGGCGCATACTGCTTCTATCGTTTGCGCCACTAAGACCGTCCATCTGCTACACCCTTCTGATGAAATAATTAGCTATGATGCTCATCTGGTTCGGAATGCCGAGGCCAGGCTTTATGCCTTAAACGCATTGAACGTTGCACCACTCAAGGGCATTGAAAACATTCCCGTCGTGCGTGAATTCCTAGACGTCTTTCCTGAAGAACTCCCAGGGATTCCCCCTGCTAGAGCTGTCGAATTCGTCATCGACTTGAAACCAGGCACCACTCCTATAGCCAAGAGACCCTACAAGATGCCGCCGCATGAACTCCTTGAGCTTAAGGAGGAAATCGATAAATCTCTTCAAAGTGGTTTCATTCGCCCAAGTTGCTCTCCTTGGGGAGCACCTTCTCTCTTTGTCAAGAAGAAAGATGGGACAAACCGATTGGTCCAAGACTACCGTCCTATAAACCAAGCTACCATTCAGAATAAGTATCCTCTTCCTCGGATCAATGATCTATATGATCAATTGGCTGGTTCATCAGTGTTCTCTAAACTCGACTTGAGGTTGGGTTACCACCAGATCCGTGTTCGTGAGGAGGATATCCCCAAGACCGCATTTGTGACTCGTTATGGTTCATACGAGTACACCGTCATGTCTTTCGGCTTAACCAATGCTCCAGCCACCTTCTCTCGCCTGATGAACTATATATTCATGGATTACCTCGACAAGTTCGTCGTGGTTTATCTGGATGATATCCTGATATTTTCCAAGAATGAAGAAGAACATGCTGAACATCTTCGTCTTGTGCTGGAAAAGCTACGAGAGCATCAGCTATATGCCAAGTTCTCCAAGTGTGAATTCTGGCTTCCCGAAGTAACCTATCTCGGGCATGTCATCTCTAAAGATGGTATTGCCGTCAACCCTGAACGAGTTCAGGCTATTCTCGATTGGACTCCTCCGAAGAACGTTAAGCAAGTCAGAAGTTTTCTCGGTCTCGCCAGCTACTGCCGTCGATTCGTCGAGAACTTCTCCAAGATTGCCAGGCCTCTGACTAACGTATTGCATAAGGGCGTCAAGTTCCAGTGGACAGATAAATGTCAGGAAAGTTTCCAGGCACTCAAGGACAAGTTGACTTCTGCCCCAGTACTAGCTCCTCCTGATACTAAGAAGGACTTCGTCATTTACTGCGACGCTTCCCGTCAAGGACTAGGCTGTGTCCTAATGCAAGAGCGCAAAGTGGTTGCTTATGCCTCTCGGCAATTGCGCCCTCACGAAGAGAACTACCCAGTTCACGACCTCGAACTTGCTGCTGTCATTCATGCACTAAAACAGTGGCGACATTACCTACTCGGTAATCGTTGCGAGATCTTCACTGACCACCAAAGTCTGAAGTATCTGTTTACTCAGCCAGACCTGAACCTCCGTCAGCAGAGATGGATGGAGACTGTTGCAGACTTTGATTTGGGTATTTCCTATACCCCAGGCAAGGCTAATGTAATGGCTGATGAATCTCCCGGAGTTCCGCAAGATGAATCTCCGTGTTGTTTCCCAGGGTTCCCTCTATACCCTGGCTGTTGAACCCGATCTCGTGGGCACCATAAAGACAATGCAGGGATTTGACTCTGAAGTCTACAAGATTAAGCAAGACCTCAAAGAAGGAAGTCCCTCATCCTTCACTATTGCTGATGATGGCGCCTTGTACTTCAAAGGCCTCCTAGTGGTGACATGTAAGAAGGAAAACCTGAATATGACTCAGGAGGTTATGAAAGAAGCTCATGATACGCCTCTATGTATCCACCCTGGTAGTACAAAGATGTACCAAGACATCCGCCAGAGATTCTGGTGGTCTAACATGAAGCAAGACATTGCTCGTTATGTTGCTGAATGTGACGTTTGCCGTCGTATCAAAGCAGAACATCAAAGGCCTGCTGGAACTCTGCAACCTATATCTATTCCTGAATGGAAATGGGACCATGTCGAGATGGACTTCGTTACTGGATTTCCCAAATCGCAAAAGGGTAATGATGCTATTCTTGTCGTCATTTACCGACTTTCTAAGGTTGCACATTTTCTGGCGGTCAAAGAAACGATCACTGCTAGTCAGCTTGCAACTCTCTACATGTCCAGAATTGTTTCGCTTCACGGTATTCCACTGGTTATCAGTTCAGACCGTGGCAGCTTATTCACTTCAAGATTCTGGGCAAGTTTCCAAGAAGCTATGGGCACTCATCTGTCTTTCAGCACTGCTTTTCATCCTCAGTCACAAGGGCAAGTTGAACGTGTCAACCAAGTTCTCGAAGACATGCTTCGAGCTTGTGTTATTTCCTTCGGCAAGAAATGGGAGGAATCTCTTCCGTATGCTGAGTTCTCTTATAATAATAGCTATCAAGCTAGTCTGAAGATGGCCCCCTTCGAAGTGTTATATGGACGAAAGTGCCGAACCCCTCTGAACTGGTCAGAAACTGGGGAACGTCCACTTTTTGGTCCGGATATTATCCAACATGCCGAAGAGCAAGTCCGCATTATTCGCGAGAATCTCAAGACTGCTCAGTCACGCCAAAAGAGTAATTATGACCGTCATCATAAAGACATGGTCTATCAACCTGGCGAAAAGGCCTATCTTCGAGTTACACCAATGAAGGGTGCTCACCGCTTCGGGATCAAGGGAAAGCTAGCTCCTCGCTATATTGGCCCATTCACTATTCTCGAGAGGCGTGGAAAAGTGGCATATCAACTGGAGCTTCCGCCGAACCTTTCTCAGGTTCACGATGTGTTCCATGTATCACAGCTCCGCCGCTGCTTCAAGGACCCAATCCGAGCAGTGGATCATGAAGTGCTCGAATTGCAACAGGACCTCTCCTATAAAGAGCATCCGGTCCGCATTCTCGACCAAGCTGAACGCCGCACCCGCCAGAAGGCGATCAAGTTCCTCAAAGTCCAGTGGTCGCACCATTCTGAAGATGAAGCCACTTGGGAACGTGAGGATCGCCTGCGTGATGAATACCCCGCACTGTTTCCTTCTACCTCCTAAATCTCGGGACGAGATTTCTTGTAGTGGAGGAGATTTGTAACGCCCGGATAATTAGGCTACAGTAAAACTCTTTTAATGATGCCATGTCATCCGTGTTACTGTTGCTAATCAAGTGGTAGTTCAAAATCATTGCAAATTCAAAATATGAATTAGTGACAAACACCCTAAGTTTTCAAAAGGCAAAGCGAAAATGTTCGGGGGTTGCCAAATATTGCACTGGTAATTATGGTGAAGCAAACACTATTTTATAAAGTGCCTAGATGCCCTAAAACTAAATAAAACAGAAAGGGAAAATAAATAAAAGAAAAGAAAGAAAAGAAAGAAAACCAAAATCAAAAGGGGGGGAAGCCCCCCTGGACCAGGCAGCCCAACCCACCAGCACGGCCACCGCCCAACCCCCTGGCCCGCAGTCAGCCTGGCCGGCCCAGCCGGCCCAGCCCCCGCACAGCGTCCCCTTCCCCTGTTCCCCCGACCCGGGTCGGAATAGGGCGCGTCCCAGCCGAACCCACCTCGCCGGCGACGAGGCGAGGGGATAAGGACGCCGACGCCGTGCCCCTCGGTCTCTCCTCCCACTCGCCCCCATTCTCCCCTCGGTCCTTGCGCCTTCCCCCTCAGACCCACCGCGCTCCCCTTCGTTCCCCTCCGTAACCGAACGCTGCCGTCGCCATGGCTGCGCCATAACCGCGGCCACCGGCCACCCCGCGCCTCGCTTGCACGTCCACGAGACGCGCCGACGACCTCTGCTTCGGCTACGCCTCGCCATCGAGCTCGAGGAGCACCGCAGGCCATGGATCGAGTCGTCTGCTTCCTCGACGGCCGCCGGCGATCCCCTTCCTCCCCGGCGAGCTCTGCTGCTCCTAAGCCACCACGGGTCTTTCTTGACCGCTCGGTGAGCTCCACTCCGTCCTCTCCCCCTCTCCTTCTTCGCCTCACGGTGCCCTAGCTAGCTACCGCCGAAGCACCCGACTGCGCCGCCGCCTGCACGCGTCGCCGGCGCCCTTCCGGTGACCAAATGGTCACGGGGCCGAGTCCTTTGTGCTCAGCGCGTCGCGCAGCTCCCCCCTGGCCTTCCCGTTAGCCCCGAAGCGCGCGGTGTCGCCATCTTCATTTCGCGCCCGAACCACCTCACCGCCGACGAGCTCGTGGCGCTCGACTCCGGCCACCACCGCCTCTACAACCACCCCCACTCACTTCGCCGTCGTCTTGCCATTCGAACGCGACCGGTCCCGCTCGGTTTGGTGCCCTATGGGCGAAACCCGCCACTCTCCCGAGCCGCGCCGCCGCGAAAACGGACTCGCCGGCGTCTAAACGCCGGCCGGTTGAGGTGGCATGCATGGGGTCCACCCCTGGGTCACTGCCTGTGGGCCTGGGGCCCCAACTAGCCAAGTTGACCGGGTCAACTACGCTGATGTGGCAGCCACTGCCACTGACATGCGGGCCCCATGTCTTAAAACGAATAAAAATAAATAGATAAATTGCTAATTAATTAAATTAATTAATTAAACACTAATCTCTCACTGACTACCGGGCCCCACCCACTAATTAACCCAATTTAGTTAGTTTTAGAATTCTGTTAATATCCCTGACAATGACATGTGGGTCCCACTGGACCCACCTGTCTGGTTTGACTGGTCAACTGACCAGTTGACCTGCTGACATCACTCTGATGTCATGCTGACGTCATCATTCACTGTTTTGGATAATGTTGGAATTAAATAACTAAATAAAATTAGAAAATGATTTAAATCTTTAGAAAATCATATCTTTTAATCCGTAACTCGGATGAAAATACTTTCTACATGAAAGTTGCTCAGAACGACGAGACGAACCCGGATACGCAGCCCGTTCGTCCACCACACACCCCTAACCTATCGAACTCGCAACTTTCTCCTCCGGTTCATCAGCCCGAAAACGCGAAACACCGGGAATACTTTCCCGGATGTTTCCCCCTTTCGTCGGTATCACCTACTACCGCGATTGGGCTCACCTAGCATCGTTACTTGTCATGTCATGCATCGATATGCATTTGTTTGCATGGGATTCATTGTTTCTTCCCCCTCTTCTCTCCGGTAGACTACGAGACCGACGCTGCTGCTGCCCAGTTCGACTACGGAATTGACGACCCCTCTCTCTTGCTAGAGCAACCAGGCAAGCCCCCCCCCCCTTTGATCACCAGATATCGCCTATTCTACTCTCTATACTGCTTGCATTAGAGTAGTGTAGCCTGTTACTGCTTTCCGTTGGTCCTATTCTGATGCATAGCCTGACATTGTTGCTACATCTGTTGATACCTTACCTGCAATCCTAAATGCTTAGTATAGGATGCTAGTTTATCATCATTGGCCCTACATTCTTGTCAGTCTGCCTTGCTATACTATTGGGCCGTGATCGCTCGGGAGGTGATCACGGGTATATACTATACATACATACATACTATACAGATGGTGACTAAAGTCGGGTCAGCTCGAAGAGTACCCGCGAGTGATTCACGGATTGGGGGCTGAAAGGACCTTTGTCCCGACGGCCCTCTGTGTGGATCTTTGTGGCGGAGCGGCAGGGCAGGTTGAGACCACCTAGGAGACAGGTGGGCCTGGCCCTGTTCGGCGTTTGCGGATACTTAACACGCTTAACGAGATCTTGGTATTTGATCTGAGTCTGGCTACGAGCCTATACGCACTAACCATCTACATGGGAGTAGTTATGGGTATCCCGACGTCGTGGTATCAGCCGAAGCACTTCAGACGTCAGCGACGGAGCGGCGCGCGCCGGATTGGAACGTAAGCCTGCTCTTGTATTAAGGGGGCTAGTTCTGCTTTCGGCCGCGTACGCAACATGCAGGTGTGCTATGGGCGATGGGCCCAGACCCCTGTGCGCTTAGGTTTAGACCGGCGTGCTGGCCTCTCTGTTTTGCCTAGGTGGGGCTGCGACGTGTTGATCTTCCGCGGCCGGGCATGACCCAGGAAAGTGTGTCCGGCCAAATGGGATCGAGCGTGTTGGGGAATGTGGTGCACCCCTGCAGGGAAGTTAATCTATTCGAATAGCCGTGATCTTCGGTAACAGGACGACTTGGAGTTGTACCTTGACCTTATGACAACTAGAACCGGATACTTAATAAAACACACCCTTCCAAGTGCCAGATACAACCGGTGGTCGCTCTACCTCAGGGATATGAGGAGGGGATCGCCGGGTAGGATTATGCTATGAGATGCTATTTGGAGATGCTACTTGGAGGATTTCAATCTACTCTCTTCTACTTGATGCAAGACGGTGGCTGCGAGAAGCGTAGTCTTCGACAGGATTAGCTATCCCCCTCTTATTCTGGCATTCTGCAGTTCAGTCCACTGATATGGCCTCCTTACACATATACCCATGCATATGTAGTGTAGTTCCTTGCTTGCGAGTACTTTGGATGAGTACTCACGGTTGCTTTCTTTCCCCTTTTCCCCTTTCCTTTCTTTCTGGTTGTCGCAACCAGAGGCTGGAGTCCAGGAGCCAGATGCCACCGTCGACGACGACCCCTACTACACTGGAGGTGCCTACTACTACGTGCTGCCCGCTGATGACGACCGGAGTAGTTTAGGAGGATCCCAGGCAGGAGGCCTGCGCCTCTTTCGATCTGTATCCCAGTTTGTGCTAGCCTTCTTAAGGCAAACTTGTTTAACTTATGTCTGTACTCAGATATTGTTGCTTCCGCTGACTCGTCTATGATCGAGCACTTGTATTCGAGCCCTCGAGGCCCCTGGCTTGTATTATGATGCTTGTATGACTTATTTATGTTTTAGAGTTGTGTTGTGATATCTTCCCGTGAGTCCCTGATCTTGGTCGTACACATTTGCGTGCATGATTAGTGTACGATTAAATCGGGGGCGTCACAACAGCTAGCTGGCTGCCTCATCTTGCAATTGATGTTGACACATTTGCAGCAAACACATGAGGTAATAGAGATGACTCAACATCAGTCCATATTGTGCAGTTCCCTTGAAATCATCTTCATTGTCCCGAATCTAAAAAGATAGGAAAAAATAGCTATACTTAAATGGTGTTGCAAAACCGTAGCACATATCAATAGCTCGGCATGACAAAACACGATCACCTAGAAGAAATTGATACTGACCTGCCTGAGGAAGATTATATATAATTTCATAAGTCCCTAGTTGATGTCCACCTTCGGCTTCACTGCTTGTTTTCTCCTCCACACATGACAGGATCGTTCCACACTGCAATCAACAAGTCAACGTATGAATAAGCTTATTTCATCTTGCGGTGGTCATTGTACCTAGTTACGAATGTAGGAATACCTAGAGCACCATGAGGTTAGCTGACAGTAGGTAGATGCAGCCATATAATTTTGTGCGATGCTACCAAAATTGATGTTTGTGTCCCTTCCCGTTATGAGAATTCTTATTGAAGTTGGTAGAATGTGACGACTTGTTCTTTGCATCAAACTTGCCTTTCTCGTGAGATTTATTCTTGTTGTTTTAGGGCTTGTTGGCCTGGAAGTTCTTCTCGTGTACCATGTGGGCACTAGAAGATCCCTCAATGACTCGAGCACATGTGTCTTTTGCTCTCGCCTTCTCTTCAAAATCAAGAGTGCTAATGAGATCCGAAATGGAAAACTCATGTCTCTTGTTTTCAGAGAAGTAGAAAAAATTGTTCCATGAAGGTGGAAGCTTGGAAATGATGGTCCCAACAACAAATTTTTCTGGCAACACACACTTAAAGTACTCAAGTTCCTTAGCGAGTGACTATATGTCATGATTCTGCTGAACAATAGGGCGCTCATCAGTCATCTTGTAGTCACAGAATTGCTCCATGACATACAACTCATTGCCAGCGCCCGAAGCCCCAAACGTGGCCTCGAGCACAGCCCACATGTCTTTTCCACTATCAAACGACATATATGAATCCACAATGGAATCGTCAAGAACACTCAGCAGGGTGGCTTTGAAGAGGGTATCCATGTTCTCAAAAGCTTCCTGCTGTGTAGGATTAAGATCACCCTCAGGCTTACCCTTAGTGGCGTCATAGCAGTACATGATCTGAAACCAATATAATGCTCTTGTGCGCCACCTTTTATATTGCACCCCCTTAAAGGTAGGTAGCTTCAAAAGCGCAACAAAACCACTCGGAGTAAATTGCCTATAATCAGGTTTTTGAATTGGATTGTTGAATATATGAGCAATTTACTATGAGATTTAATCCGAATCAATAGTAAATATATCACGACGACAATTGCAAAGATCAAGTAATGATGCATACTAAACCAAGAGGACAGAATCACATACTGTACAGTGGCAGTAGAACCGCCGTGGTTGTTGTTGTCACTCATGTCGTTGATGAAGAGGTTACCGAGGTCGAGGAAGAAGGCTGTCGTTGAGGAAGTCGTCGCTGACAGCAGTAGCAGGAGTGTGCCCCCCCCCCCCCCCCCCGCAAAACCTGACCGCCCCTCTCCCGTATAGGACCACGAAAGGTGGTGTTCAGAGGACTGCTGTCCCTTCTCGTGATGCATGCCAGAAGGAGGGATGGAGAAGAATTGTGTGGCGGCGCTATGATCTGGAACGGTGTGAAACCATATGATACAGCGGCGGCTAGGGTAGAGCCTGTCAGGTCGGTCGTGCGAGTAAGACCAAGTATAATAGTGGGCCTTTGGCCCAAACCCCACATCCAAGTCAATAATAGGCCCACTATCCAAAAGAATCAGAAATGGCTGAATAATTAAGGTGTTCGTTAATTATTAATTAATGACTTAATAAATTTTCCGACCAACAAAAATATAGACCACGTGCATAGCTTTTGTCCTTGGACAGGCTCATTCCCGAAGAGCACGCATGTAGGTTTCCTATTATCATGCTCATGAAAATGCAAGAATAGATCACATTATAAAGTGGTGCAACTCAGACTCACCTAGCAATATGGGACTAAACTTTAGTCCCACTCACACCACACTTAGACCATGGTTAATAGTATAGCCAACATCCGGCTATATGAAGTTGACACATCATCTAGAGCCAACCTAATAGCCTGCTAGTACAATAGTTAGTCCCTTTAGTATAATACTATATCATTAATACATGGGGTCTGTTTGGTTTACAGCCTAAGGTTGCCACGCCTAACCTTAGTCGTGCCACAACATCTTGGGTGTTTGGTTCATTGCCACACTTGTGGCTTGCCACACTTTTCTAGCAACATGGTCCACATGTCATCGGCTTAATCTTTTGCCAAATCTTGCCACTTGTGGTGGTCATTTTGTTAGCCACACTTTTTGTGGCAGCCACACTTTGCCTAAACTTAGTTGTGCTAAAGTTAGTCACGAACCAAACAGGCCCATGGACCCACCTTGTGTCTCACAAAGTATGTTGGAGCTTGTGCTACAACCGGCTACAAGTTAACAACCCGCTTCTCTTCTCTCTCCTGCAACTAAGGCTGGTCGTAATGGTAGTATCATAGATAGTATCATGCATTCCAACTAGGCAATTTTGATAATGTGTCATATAATTAAATGAAGAAAGAGAGGGTCGAGTATCATATCATGGTACAATATCATAATAAATTCTATGCTACTATGTGTCATGCATGGCAATAAATAGAGTACTACATGATACTAATATATGATACTATGCATTAGGGAGATAGTATCATACACTAGTATCATATGCATGAT
Organism: Triticum aestivum; assembly: GCF_018294505.1. Classification (NCBI taxonomy): domain Eukaryota; kingdom Viridiplantae; phylum Streptophyta; class Magnoliopsida; order Poales; family Poaceae; genus Triticum; species Triticum aestivum. The sequence goes on from NC_057800.1 coordinate 413,425,443, forward strand.
ACTAGTATATGATACTCCCCATTACAACCAACCTAAGAACAAATACTATATTTAAATCCTTATAGCCTGCTTATGTCACCTAATTGCAGTACTTGCTCTAAAGTTACTCTCCACTGTGAGTAATCTAAAATGCCCAGCATGCAGTGGGCGGTTCCCCTGGTCAGCGTGCTACTTCAACGACAGAAGCAGTGAGAGGTCGCGTCACCCTGACTTGCCATCAATGTGGAGCGACGGGCTCAGCTGGCGCCGGGCAAGAAGCGTGCGCGGGAGGGGGAGGGGTTTTTGGTGGGCCAGGAAGGTGAGAAGACAACTTGGGATTGGTCCAGACGGGGAAATATCATGTGCTCCCATACTCACTAGTTTCATGCATATGACACTAATCTGTGTTACTACCTTCATAGTGCAAAGTAACATAGTAGTAATGTTATAGATGGCTTCATTTATTAGCTTGTAGACTCATATTTTCTTGGGAAATGCTATGTTACAGTAACATATTATGTTACTACACTTCTCATTAACTACTTGCCATATAAGAGAAATTTTCTTGGAGTGCACTAAGTTACTCCCACTATAACTAGCTGTACAAAGTGTGGGCTATGTAGAGGGCGTAGTAAGCAAGCTTCTCATCATTCTGTGAGTTGACATGACACATCAAAGTAGTAATTATTTTTCAAAATGTACATCAAAGTACTAGTGTAGTAGTCTCCAAAAGGGCCGACCATGTCCATGGCTACCATCCCATCCCATGCTCCGTCATTGAGTATGTATAGGATTCATGTGTCATTCAAGAAAAAAACTGCGTATGTGCCATTGAAGAAAAAAAATTAAAAACAAACACGCCACCGCGTCATGGTCGAACTTTGATTCGTCCGCGCGTGGTTCCTGACCCTCCACTAAGCGAACAACTACTAAACGTGTCAAATTATCACGTGAGCTACATCTTCATCCAGAAATGAGCTCCACCGTGTACCCGCGCGCGTGTGTTAGGAAATGAGGCATGGAGTATGTGTGTCCGTGCGTGCAATTTTTCTCTTCGTGCATGTACTCCTTTTTGTGGGTGATTCGTGCACGTACTCGGCCTACATTGGTGACCGTTGGTGAGTCTCACTTATCTCTACATCTCAACATGTACATCTACATCTGCATCTACGTCTACACTACATCTACATCTACCTCTACTATAGTACAACAAGTTTTAAACATGAGACCAACCATTTTCTTGCATGACACGACCAGCCTGAATCGCTTCTTACTCCTCGTCTGTCTCAAAGTGCATCCGGCAGGCGATTTTGCCGTCGATTAAGGTTGGTTCGCTCACACTTGGTCCCACATGTTATAGATCTAAGAATACTCTGACCGGCGGACCATTGAAAGAAGTATATTTTTCACCCTCAAATGCAAGTTGTTGGACAAATAACCCCCCCCCCCCCCCCCAAAGTCAATTTTGATACGATTTTTACCCTCAAATCTCTAAAACCGGGTATATCACCCCCTTGAGCGGTTTTAGTGTTCGCATGTTAGAGTTTAGGTAGATTTGATTGTTAACAAGGAGTTGACTATTTATTTACACTAATGAAATGGCAACGACACCGTCGGAAGCCGTGGATGTCGTCAGAGATGTACCCAATGGACCCCGACCTTCCGTACGAGGAGAGGAGATCATGCGGTGCCTTTCAAGCTCAAGGGGTCACCTCGTCGGCTCGTCGCCCGCCTACCTCTGGTCCTCCCAGAGCCTCTATCATTGTCACGCAGCTCACGGTGGCGCTCATTTGCAGGTGGGCGCTGCTAGCTAGGAGACATAGTTGAGTACATCGAGCCTTACTTGAAAATCAATTGTGTCCTTGGCCTAAGCTCCACCACTACTAGAACAAAACTCCTGCAGAGGAGGTTGATGAGAGGTAGCACTATGCTCCCTACATTGTGTTGGGGAACGTAGTAATTCAAAAAAATTCCTATGATCACCCAAGATCTATCTAGGAGATGCATAACAATGAGAGGGGAGAGTGTGTCCATGTATCCTCATAGACTGAAAGCGGAAGTGTTATGTTAATGTGGTCGATGTAGTCGAACGTCTTCACGATTCAACCGATCCAAGTACCGAACGTACAACACCTCCGTGTTCAGCACACGTTCAGCATGATGACGTCCCTCGAGCTCTTGATCCAGTAGAGGGTCGAAGGATAGTTCCGTTAGCACGATAGCGTGGCGACAGTGTTGGTGATGTGATTTGTGCAGGGCTTTGCCAAAGCACTACAACAACATGACCGAGGTGGTAAACTGTGGAGAGGGGCACCGCACACGGCTAAGAGAAATCTTGGTGTGTCTTTGGGGTGCCCCCGCCCCCGTATATAAAGGGGGGAGGAGGAGGTGGTCGGCCCAAGGGGGTGCGCCAAGGGGGAGTACTACTTGGACTCCTAGTCCAAGTAGGATTCGGCCCCCTCCTTCCAATCAACAGAAAGGGGAAAGGGGAAAGGAGGGAGAGGGAGAAGGAGAAGGAGAAGGAAAGGGAGGCCGCGCCCCCACCCCTAGTCCAATTTAGTTTGGGCTTCGGGGGTGCGCATCACCTCCTGTTGTAGCCTCCATCTCTCCACTATGGCCCAATAGGCCCATTAACTTTCCCGGGGGGGGGTCAGTAGCCTCCTGGTACTCCGAAAAATCCCCGAACCTTATCAGAACCATTCCGGCGTCTGTATATAACCTTCCAATATATAAATCTTTACCTCTCGACCATTTTGGGACTCCTCTTCATGTCCGTGATCTCATCCGGGACTCCGAACAAACTTCGATCACCAAAACACATAACTCATAATACTAATCGTCATCGAACGTTAAGCATGCGGACCCTACGGGTTCGAGAGCTATGTATACATGACCGAGACACATATCCGGTCAATAACCAATAGCGGAACCTGGATGCTCATATTGGCTCCTACATATTCTATGAAGATCTTTATCGGTCAAACCGCATAACAATATACGTTATTCCCTTTGTCATCGGTATGTTACTTACCCGAGATTCGATTGTCGGTATCTTCATTCCTAGTTCAATCTCATTAGCGGCAAGTCTCTTTACTCGTTCCGTAATGCATCATCCCGCAACTAACTCATTAATCACATTGCTTGCAAGGCTTATAGTGATGTGCATTACCGAGAGTGCCCAGAGATACCTCTCCGATACTCAGAGTGACAAATCCTAATCTCGATCTATGCCAACTCCACAAACACCATCGGAGACACCTATAGAGCATCCTTATAAGCACCCAGATACGTTGTGACGTTTGATAGCACACAAAGTGTTCCTTTGGTATTCGGGAGTTGCATAATCTCATAGTAAGAGGAATATGTATAAGTCATGAAGAAAGCAATATCAATAAAACTAAACGATCATAATGCTAAGCTAATGGATGGGTCTTGTCCATCACAGCATTCTCTAATGATGTGATACCATTCATCAAATGACAACACATGTCTATGGTCAAGAAACTTAACCATCTTTGATTAATGAGCTAGTCAAGTAGAGGCATACTAGGGACACTCTTTTTTCTATGTATTCACACATGTACTAAGTTTCCGGTTAATACAATTCTAGCATGAATAATAAGCATTTATCATGATATAAGGAAATATAAATAACAACTTTATTATTGCCTCTAGGGTATATTTCCTTCAGTCTCCCACATGCACTAGAGTCAATAATCTAGATTACATAGTAATGATTCTAACACCCATGGAGTCTTGGTGTTGATCATGTTTTTCCCATGAGAGAGGTTTAGTGAACGGGTCTGCGACATTCAGATCCGTATGTATCTTGCAAATCTCTATGTCTCCCTCCTTGACTTGATCACGGATGGAATTGAAGCATCTCTTGATGTGTTTGGTTCTCTTGTGAAATCTGGATTCCTTCGCTAAGGCAATTGCCCCAGTATTGTCACAAAAGATTTTCATTGGACCCGATGCAATAGGTATTACACCTAGATCGGATATGAACTCCTTCATCTAGACTCCTTCATTTGCTGCTTCCGAAGCAACTATGTAGTCCACTTCACACGTAGATCCCGCCACGTCGCTCTACTTGGAACTGCACCAACTGACAGCTCCACCATTCAATATAAATACGTATCCGGTTTGTGACTTAGAGTCATCCGGATCAGTGTCAAAGCTTGATTCGACATAGCCATTTACGACAAGCTCTTTGTCACCTCCATAAACAAGAAACATATCCTTAGGCCTTTTCAGGTATTTCAGGATGTTCTTGACCGCTGTCCAGTGATCCACTCCTGGATTACTTTGGTACCTCCCTGCTAAACTTATAGGAAGGCACACATCAGGTCTGGTACATAGCATTGCATACATGATAGAACCTATGGCTAAGGCATAGGGAATGATTTTAATTTTCTCTTTATCGTCTGCAGTGGCCGGGCGTTGAGTCTGACTCAACTTCACACCTTGCAATATAGGCAAGAACCCTTTCTTTGACTGATCCATTTTGAACTTCATCAAAACATTATCGAGGTATGTGCTTTGTGAAAGTCCAATTAAGCGTCTTGATCTATCTCTATAGATCTTTATGCCCAATATATGAGCAGCTTCACTGATGTCTTTCATAGAAAAATTCTTATTCAAGTATCCTTTTATGCTATTGTAGGATCGAAAGTATGTCTAGAGGGGGGGGGGGGTTATTAGACTACTTGACCAAGTAAAAATCTATCCTTTTCCCAATTTTAGTTCTTGGCAGATTTTAGCAATTTTGCACAAGTCAAGCAATCAACCTACACATGCAATTCTAAGAGTATAGCAGCGGAAAGTAAAACAATTGCATATGAAGGTAAAGGGAGGAGTTTGGAGGGAGCAAACGCAATGTAGACATGAAGATTTTTGGCATGGTTCCGATAGGTGGTGCTATCGTACATCCACGTTGATGGAGACTTCAACCCACGAAGGGTAACGGTTGCGCGAGTCCACGGAGGGCTCCACCCACGAAGGGTCCACGAAGAAGCAACCTTGTCTATCCCACCATGGCCATCGCCCACGAAGGACCTTCCTCACTCAGGTATATCTTCACGAAGTAGGCGATCTCCTTTCCCTTACAAACTCCTTGGTTCAACTCCACAATCTTGACGAAGGCTCCCAAGTGACACCTAGCCAATTTAGGAGACACCACTCTCCAAGAGGTAACAGATGGTGTGTTGATGATGAATTCCTTGCTATTGTGCTTCAAATGATAGTCTCCCCAACACTCAACTCTCTCTCATAGGATTGGATTTGGTGGAAAGAATATTTGAGTGGAAAGCAACTTGGGTAAGGCTAGAGATCAAGATTTATGTGGTAGGAATGGGATATCTCGACCTCAACACAAGTATAGGTGGTTCTCTCTCAGAAAATGTATGTTGGAAGTGTAGGCATTTTCTGATGGCTCTCTCCATGAATGAAGAGTGGGTAGAGGGGTATATATAGGCTCCACACAAAATCTAACCATTACACACAATTTACCAAACTCGATGGGACCGAATCATGAAACTCAGTCGGACCGATTTAATTCAAAATGTGAACATTAGGATTTCGGTGGGACCGACACGTCAACTCGGTGGGACCGATTTCATTAGGGTAAGGGCATAACGTAATCTCGGTGAGACCGATTACACTAACTTGGTGGGACCGATTTTGGTAATAGACAACCAGAGAGTTGGTCAGGCAATCTCGGTAGGACCGATTCGCTCTTTCGGTAGGACCGAAATGTTACGAAAGGGAAACAGAGAGTTTGCATTGCAATCTCGGTGGGACCGATCGCTCATCTCGGTTTGACCAAAACATTATGAAGGGAAACAGAGAGATTACAATCCCATCTCGGTGAGACTGAGATCCCTATCGGTGAGACCGAAAAGACTAGGGTTTCTGGCAGTGGCTATGTTAAAAGAACTCAGTGGCGCCAGATAGAGAATTTCGGTGGGGCTGAGTTTAACTTTTGGTTTGGGACATATGTGGATATGAGAAAGTAGTTGAAGGCTTTGGAGCATATCACTAAGCATTTTGAGCAAGAACCTCATTAAGCAACACCTCACCCCCTCTTGATTGTATTGGCTTTTCCTATGGACTCAATGTGATCTTGGATCACTAAAATGAAAAATGTAGAGTCTTGTGCTTTGAGCTTGAGCCAATCCTTTTGTCCTTGGCATTGTGAGGGGTCCACTTTCTAATCCATGCCATGCCAATCATTGAGCTTTCCTGAAATATTTATCTTGAAATGGCATTAGCTCAATGAGCTATATGTTGTTAGGAATTACGAAAACCACCTAGGGATAGTTGCACTTTCAATCTCCCCCTTTTTGGTAATTGATGACAACATATAGATCAAAACTTCGACAAATGATAATAAGATTGAAAAACATCGTCGCTTTTAGAAGTATGTGATAAGCAAGAGCTCCCCCTAAATTTGTGCATTAATTACAATTTGCTTTTGAATGCAAATGCACAATCGATTAGGATCATGGGTTACTCTTTCATGTCACATACATCTTGATGGAGCGCTCAAAATGATAGAAATTAAAAGCATGCACTTATCACCAAGCAAGTGAATGACCATATAAGGATATAAGAGATAATATCATCCAACAAGCATTAAGGGTAGCATATGATCAAACACATGATCAAACAAGTATCTCACAAGAACATAAAGTATCTCACACAAGCACACAATAAAGAAGTTCAACCAAACCAAAACAAGAGAGATAAAAAGCAACACTCTCTCTCGAAGCCTATGATCTAGACATTTTTCTCCCCCTTTGGCAACAAGTTACCAAAAAGTTCAAAATGCATAGTGCTAAATGTCTCTCAGGCTTGATCTTCGGGAGGTGGTGTAGAGATGACTCCAAGGATGAAAGCTTATATTGATGTAGCTGGAGCTGGTGGAGTGGCAGGTGGAGGTGGCACTGGAGCTGTAGCTCCTAGAGCTGACGCTGTAGCTCTAGTATCCGTGACTGGCACTGCAGCACACCTCTGGCTTCGGGGCGCTCTAGCAAAAGCATTTGTAGTTGACTTTCCCTTCTTATCCTCCACTTCCGCCTGAAGTTGCTCAACTGCTGACTGAATCTCAGTTACTTTGACATCAAGATCATTGAATTTCTGCTCAATGATCCTCTCCAAGCTCTCCTGGTTTCGAGTCAGGGTGGCCAAGCCCTTCTCAATCCTCAAGCTAGATTGGATCAGATATCCAAGCTGATCTTGCTTGGATTTCAAGAACACTTGAGATGCCTTTTCAACAGTTGGCATTCTTGCAGCTTTCTCTGCCCTTGCCTTCTCTCTCTTCTCATGTGCTTGCACAGATGTGGGGTCTTCCTCATTCATCACAACAGTGTTGTCTTCAAATTTAGGGTATATGGCCAGGTGTTCCTTATCCAATAGATATTTTCCTGTGCCCATCTTGGAGTTGATGAGCTCTTGAATTTGTGGGGCATATGACGGTGTCAAAACCGGCGAATCTCGGGTAGGGGGTCCCGAACTGTGTGTCTAGGATCGATGGTTGCAGGAGATAGGGGACACAATATTTACCCAGGTTCGGGCCCTCTCTATGGAGGTAATACCCTACGTCCTGCTTGATTTTTATTAATGAATATGGGTGTTACAAGAGTTAATCTACCACGAGATCGAGATGGCTAAACCCTAGAAGCCTAGCCTATATGACTATGGTAATGAATATATCCTTTCCAGACTAACCCCTCCGGTGTATATAGACACCGGGGGGGGGGGGAATCTAGGGTTTACATAGAGTCGGTTACATGAGAAGGAATCTCCATACTCGGTCACCAAGCTTGCCTTCCATGCCAAGGAGAGTCCAATCCAGACACAGGTACAGTCTTCGGTCTTCATATCTTCACAACCCAACAGTCCGGCCCATGGATAACAGGCCAGATGCCCGAGGACCACTTAGTCCCGGACTCCCTCAGTAGCCCCCTGAATGTGGCTTCAATGATGAGGAGTCCGACGGCAGGTTGTCTTCGGCATTGCAAGGCGGGTTCCCCCTTCCAAACTCCTAGCTGATCTTCGAATGTAATGATTGTATCCGGGCTTGTATTGACAACCGTAGAGGATATAATATTTCTTGGGTTCAACCCACCGACCACTTTTTGGTAATATGACACCACACCTGCCCGACCTTTGCTTGCGAACCGTTTTAGCCGGCCCGTCGCCCCACATCCCAGGACGTGGCCTTATTGGTGCATCTTATCCAAACGGAGATCGTGCCTCCCTTTTTTTAAGGGATTCCTATCTACCCGCATATGGGTAACGCAACCTTCGCTTGGGTACAACTCCTTGGAAACAAGCAAGTTTTTGAGGCCCGAGAGGAGATGCTTGATATTTGCAGCCTTTATATAGGGGTACAAACCCGTATTTTTCTTCCACGCTCGCCTCTCCCTCAACCCCTGCTACCCCGAGTTCCAACACCCGGGTATCGATCGCCACCAGCCCCAATCATGTCCTGATCTAGCCGTCAAGGCCGGTGGGTAGGTTCTTGTATTACGGAGGAAGATATCGCAAAGCTTCGGGCGGCGAGGTACCTGACCGCTGAAATCCATCATCGGATTCTTGCCGAGGGGCAGGTTATTCCCACCCCCAGATCCGGTGAGAGGGTCGTGTTCGTGTCCCAATTCCTCCACGGGTTGGGGTTTGCACTTAATCCCTTCGTCCGAGGGCTCATGTTCTATTATGGGCTAGACTTCCACGATTTGGCCCCGGACTCCATTCTCCTTATCTCGATGTTTATCGTTATGTGCGAAGCCCTCCTCCGAACTCCTCCGCACTTCGGCTTGTGGCTCAAGACCTTTGATGTAAAGCCGCAAGTGGTAGAGGGGGAGTAGGCCGAGTGTGGCGGCGCTACAGTGAGCAAGCTTGCTAGCGCCGTTTGGCTGAAAGGATCCTTTGCCAAATCTTCCGATCTGTGGCAGCAGGGGTGGTTCTATATCACCGAGCCCCGCAGCTCCAAGTGGGCGATCGCGCCCACATTTCGACCCAACCCTCCAACTCAACTTGCATCGTTAATTAATAAGGGGCTATATTGGGGATCAACGAATGATGTGCGAACTCTGCAAAGTCGCATCCGAAGCCTCATTGAAAGGGACATCGACATAGCCAGCATCGTTCATATAATGGTAGTTCGTCGGAGCCTGCCGTGCCAGGTACGGCCTCTCCGCCTATGGGAGTTCAATTCAGAAGGGACACGGACTCTTCAGAACTTCTTCGGCACAACGCACGAAGGAATGTGGAGATTAGTCTTCGGGAAACGAAGGCAATGGCCGACACCACCGAAGATGTCGGCCTTGACTGCATCCATCCTAACACCCCAGTAAGTACTCATTTACTGAATACTTCATAATCAGATACCCAGTGGCAAGATACCAACAATATCATCCTTTTTCAGGGCTGGATAAAGAAGGTGGAATTGATTAGGTGTCCGGCTCCCCTTCTTGAGGACTCAGCTACTCCTGTGTTGACAAGGATGCTGGCCTCGGTGCCATACCAGGCACCAGCAGGGGAGGGCGAAAAGATCCAAGATGACCTTGGTTCCGGAGGTAAGTCAGACAATGAATCCGGAGAAATCGACCTTTCCTCGCCCGAAGACGGAGGCGGAAAAGGACCCAGTATCCCTTATCCGAACAAGAGGAAAAGGGCCGCCTCCGAAGATGGGGAGGGGCGGTCTCCCAAGAAGGGCAAGATGCCACTGTAGACCAGCTTGGGTTTGGAAAGTGTTGCCGTTGAGTAGCTCCAACAAGGGGACAAGCCCTCGGCCGAACCATAAGAGAATCCGGAGTACTTTTATAGAGTTCCGCTCCATTATTGTTACCGAAGATACACGTAACACATTTATGCATTTTTACAGGTTGGAACAGGATTTTTCGGGGCGATCCTCTTTTTCTGGGAGTCTCCTCCCAGAGATGATGTAGAGCGAGACGCCTCCTCGGGCCTCCTCATCCAATAAGGCGGATGACTCTGAAGTGTCATCGCGGAGGGCCCCTTTAAACCGAGGGGGCAGAAGAGGTAGTGCCCAAAGGTGGATCTCCGACCATCCGAGATTTTGGGGCTGATGATAACCGAAGCCCTGGCCTGTTTGGTTCACAGCCGCCAGCGATTTTGAAGACGGGTAAGCTGATTCCTTCAAAGGATGATTTTGCTTTTGGGGCAGCCTCGAGGAACCCGGAGACTCCAGATATATTGCAGGACATGTTGCGGAAAGCATCTGTCTCGGGGGAACATCGTACCTTGATGGGTACAGTGATTGAGAAGATTTCGTCCGCGAAGAGCAGATTAAATGAAGCCTTCATGAGCCTACTGAAGGGCTTCGAGGTTTGCAACCTAATGTTTTCAGCTATGTTTCATTTGCAAAGATGCGCCTGTGTATAGGTAGTAGCCCCTGATACTCGGGTTGGCTTCCGCTGGGAAGCAAAGCGGAGGATCGAAAAAGACCGTTTGAGGAGTAACATGATCAACTCTTAACACAGGCTTCTTCTCCCTTGGCCGCTTCCCGGACTATGGAAATTGCCGATTTGCAATGGAAGCTTGATGTGGCAGGGGATCTTTCTTTAATCAATATGCGTCTTGAAGAGTCGCATGGTATGTATTCGGGGCAATCCTCATACATTTTTGTGGTATAAGCATGATGCTGAAATTTTGGCTGCAGATGGTGCTGCCCCGTTGAAGTTCTTCAAGCGGAGCTGGCTCGGGCCAAGGAGCAAGCTCGACGTAGCAATGCTGCTGCCAAAAAGGCATCGACTGAATTGAAAGCCAAACGAGCTGCACGGCGCCAAGATGAGGAGAAGATATCCACGATGATGCTCGAGATGGAGAATGCTACCGGCCGCTGTGAATTTCTAGAGAAGGAGAGTGAAGCCTTAACGGCTGATCTGGAGAAGGCCTTACAAGAGGCGAGAGGAGCACGGTCGGAATGCAGAGCGGCCCGTGAGGAGGTTCGACAGGCAAGGGAGATTGTGGCTAGAAAGCCCTTTCTGCTGCCGTATGGAGTTCTCCGGACGAGTTCTTGGACTTGCCGAAGAGTTCTGCCGATGCGGCGCTGTATTACCAAGCGCGAGATGGATATGCAACGGAGAAGCTTTTTTGGTTGCAGTTTGGCGCAGCCAAGTGCCATTTATTGCTCAATGAACAGATGTCCCAATGGGCCGAACTTCATAGGATGTCCGGCGCTGCCATGAAGGACGTCATAGTCCGGTTGTGCCCAACCGAGCCTGATCCAAATAGCTATTTCGGTTTAGTGCAAAGGCTTGTTGACGTGGTGCCGCGTATCGACACTGTGAAGCGGTCAACGTGCATTGAGGGTGCATGGATGGCTTTTGCCCGATGTCGGTGTCAAAACCGGAGGATCTCGGGTAGGGGGTCCCGAACTTTGCGTCTAGGCCGGATGGTAACAGGAGGCAGGAGACACAATGTTTACCCAGGTTCGGGCCCTCTTGATGGAGGTAAAACCCTACGTCCTGCTTGATTAATATTGATGATATGGGTAGTACAAGAGTAGATCTACCACGAGATCAGAGAGGCTAAACCCTAGAAGCTAGCCTATGGTATGATTGTATGTTGTGGTTGTTGTCCTACGGACTAAAACCCTTCGGTTTATATAGACACCGGAGAGGGTTAGGGTTACACAAGGTCGGTTACAAGGAAGGAGATATCCATATCCGTATTGCCTAGCTTGCCTTCCACGCCAAGTAGAGTTCTATCCGGACACGAGATGAAGTCTTCAATCTTGTATCTTCATAGTCTAACAGTCCGGCCAATGGAGATAGTCCGGCTGTCAGGAGACCCCCTAATCCAGGACTCCCTCAGTAGCCCTTGAACCAGGCTTCAATGACGATGAGTCCGGCGCGTAGTATTGTCTTCGGCATTGCAAGGCGGGTTCCATCACAGAAGGATTTGAACACGAGGATAGTGTCTGACCCTGCAAAATAAGTTCCACACACTACCGTAGAGAGAATAATATTTTCGCAAATCTAATTTGCTGACTTGTTTTGGCAGCACGATGCTATGTCATGGCCCGGTGATTATTTGAACCGTTTTTCTTCAACCAGCTCCACACATAACGCGAGGCGGTTTCTTGACACATCTTGTCAAAGCAGAGATCGTTGTAACACCCCGGATATGATTTACCCAATATGTAATCCAACTCTTGCCGTTTATGGCCTTAAGTTATTTTATTTTCTTGGGTTCGGGTTTTTGTCTCCGTGTGTTGTTATCGTTGTCATGCATCTCATATCATGTCATCATGTGCAATGCATTTGCATACGTGTTCATGTCATGCATTCAAGCATTTTCCCCGTTGTCTGTTTTGCATTCCGGCGCTCCGTTCTCCTCCGGTGGTCATTTCTACATTTCTTTCATGTGTGGGGATTAAACATTTCCAGATTGGACCGAGACTTGCCAAGCGGCCTTGGTTTACTACCGGTAGACTGCCTGTCAAGTTTCGTACCATTTGGACTTCGTTCGATGCTCCAACGGTTAACCGAGGGACCGAAAAGGCCTCATGTGTGTTGCAGCCCAACACCCCTCCATTTTGTCCCAAAACCCACCAAAACCTTCTCCATCATATAGAGCGTTCGATCACGATCGCGTGGCTGAAAACCGCACCTCATTTGGACACTCCTAGCTCCCTCTATCTCTATATAAAGACCACCCTCCGAAATTCGCGGATCCCCTTTGTCCAAACCCTAAAAAAACATCATGACGCGCCGCCGGACAGAATTGCCACCGACGGACACGTCCGGATCCGCCGGCCCGCACCAATCGACACCCGCCACGTGGCGCCGCGCCCACATCGCCACCGCGCGCCGCCGCGCCGGCCCGCCCGGGCCCGTGCGGGGCCCTCCCGGCCCGGAGCGCAGCGCCGCCCGCCTCCATCGTCGCCCGACCCCGCCGCCATCTCCGCCAACGCCAGCACCCGGAGCCACGCCGGCCACCGCCACCATCGTCAGCGAGCTCCGCGGACGCTTCCCGACGCCGGCGCGCCGCCCCGTCCCCGGCCGCGCCTCGCCGTCCGCCTCCTCTCCGGCTATCTCCGCCTCCGCCGCCCTCCGCCGTTCCCTGCGTCATCGCCGGCAAGTTCCTCTCCGGCCGTCCAAACCCCTCTCCGACGAACCTCGAAGTCCGTGCGGCGAGATCCAGATCCAGATCCAAATTGCTCGGTTGACTTTTTGCCCGAAACCCTAATATTTTGGTTGTGTTCATCGCATCGTAACTTTGCATCCGTAGCTCTGTTTTGGGCATATAGCATATCAAAATGTTCGTCTCAGGGAGCACATCATTTCATCTCATTGAATCATTTTCATTTGAGTTCATCTTAATGCTAGAAATGATGTTGGAAGAGTGCTATTTGAGATAATTGTCAGATCTGCTGCTCCATTTAGATATTTGTCATTTTTTCCATGATTAATGTGTGCATGATATGCCCCTGAGCTCTACATGAGTTTTATTACATGTTTTTCCATCTATCCAGAGGTGCAACCCATGTATTTTTGTGATGTGTGTGGTGACTAGCACAAGCTTGCAAAGTGGTGCATTCATAAATGCTGATTTCAGGGACTTAGCAATTCCACCAAGTCCTTGGACTGTTTATCTCATTATGCCATATGTTCATGTTGTTTCCTAGTGATCCGTGCCTCTTTTGAGGATGATCAGTAAGGATGATTTATTAATATTGTAGTGCTCTATCCATCCATGTCTTTGTTTGCAATTATGGAGCACCCTAGCTTGAGTCAATCGAGCTCTACTTTTGCCATTTCGTGAATCTGGGCAGATTGTCTACTTGTTAGCGATTTTGCCGAGGATGTTGTAGTTGATCCGTGCATGTTGTGTTATTGTTCTTGCCATTTCTAGCTTGTATTTTGTGTATTCTTGATGGTTGTATTCTTATATTGTCATGACATGCTCTGTAGTGAGTGCATCGAGCTCGTAAACATGCCTACTTGTTATCTGTTTCAGCATGCTCCAGTTTTCACTAAGTCTGTGATCTGATTATGTTTTTGCCATGTTCACATGCTTGCAAATGTATTTTCTGATCCCTTTTGGCTCAAGGTCACTAAAGGACTTTTGTTAAGCTCTTTGAGTAGCTCCATGCCATGCTTTACTTTTCCATGTTCAGGTCCTGTAGCATATAGTTTTCATGCTCCAAAGTGTGCTATCTGATCTGAAATTCCAGACAAGTGTTAATTTCACTAAGTCTGAAATCTGTTTACCAAATGCATTTTTGCCATGCTTGTTTGAACCTGTTAATGGATGAATTGACCATAGCTCAGTGCTAGTCTTTTGTTAAGAATCATGAGTGGATCCCTTCCATGTATTTTTTTGCCATGTTTGGGTGCTGTAGGATGTTCATCTTGTTGCATTTAGATGGCTACTTGTTGTATATCGCAGACCGGTGTCATATTTGAATTGCTTGCCATTTCCAAACCGTAACTCCGATTCCGGTGATCTTTATATCGTTTTCAAGAGATTTCATCTCACCTTTCCAGTGGCACACTTGGATTTCCATGTTGGGGCCAGGTTCATTCATTCCTTGTCAAATCTTGCATATGCATCACATATTGCATCCCGCATGTCATACCATATTTGCATCACGTTGTTTGAGCTTTGCACGTGGTTGATTGTGTCCTTGTTGCTTGTTTGTCTTGTTTGGGTAGAGACGGGAGACGAGTTCGCTAGCGAGGAGCCTGTTGAGTTTGCTTTCGAGGATCCAGTCAACTCTAACAACTTTGCAGGCAAGATGATCATACCCTCGAAATCACTACTATCTTTGCTTTGCTAGATGCTCGCTCTTTTGCTATGCCTATGCTACGATGCCTACCACTTGCTTATCATGCCTCCATATTTGCCATGTCAAACCTCTAACCCACCATGTCCTAGCAAACCGTTGATTGGCTATGTTACCGCTTTGCTGAGCCCCTCTTATAGCGTTGCTAGTTGCAGGTGAAGATTGGAGACCGTTCCTTGTTGGAACATTATTTACTTGTTGGGATATCATTATATTACCTTGTTATCTTGATGCATCTATATACTTGGTAAAGGGTGGAAGGCTCAGCCTCTCGCCTAGTGTTTTGTTCCACTCTTGCCGCCCTAGTTTCTGTCATATCGGTGTTATGTTCCCGGATTTTGCGTTCCTTACACGGTTGGGTTATAATGGGAACCCCTTGTCAGTCCGCCTTAAAAAAAACTCCTCCAGCAATGACCAACCTTGGTTTTACCATTTGCCACCTAGCCTTTTCCCTTGGGTTTCGCGGCCTCAAGGGTCATCTTATTTTAAACCCCCCGGGTCAGTGCTCCTCTGAGCGTTGGTCCAACCTAGAGCACCCTGCAGGGCCGTCCCTTGGCAACTTGGGTTACGTTGGCTCCCGTACGCTTAGCTTATCCGGTGTGCCCTGAGAACGGGATATGTGCAGCTCCTATCGGGATTTGTCGGCACATCGGGTGGTGTTGCTGGACTTGTTTTACCATTGTCGGAGTTGTCTTGTAGAACCGAGATACCGAGCCTGATCGGAAGGTCTCGGGAGGAGGTCTATTCCTTCGTTGACCGTGAGAGCTTGTCATGGGCTAAGTTGGGACTCCCCTGCAAGGATTTGAACTTTCGAAAGCCGTGCCCGCGGTTGTGGGCAGATGGGAATTTGTTAATGTCCGGTTGTAGATAACTTGAACCTTAACTTAATTAAAATGAATCAACTGTGTGAGTTACCGTGATGGTCTCTTCTCGGCGGAGTCCAGGAAGTGAACACGGTGTTGGAGTAATGCTTGCCGCAGGATGCCCTCTAGTTACTCGCTCGCGCTTTGCCCTCTCTTCTCGCTCTCTTTTGCGAACAGGATGGCCACCATATATGATAGTCGCTTGCTGCAGCTCCACATATTTTCCTTTGCCTTACCTTTTAAGCTTAAATAGTCTTGACCGCGAGGGTGCGAGATTGCTGAGTCCCTGTGGCTCACAGATTACTTCCAAACCAGATGCAGGGCCTGATGATTCTGCTCCAGATGACGCGCTTGAGCTCAAGTGGGAGTTCTACGAGGACTCACGCCGATACTACATGTCTTTCCCTGATGATCAGTAGTGGTGCCCAGTTGGGGTGATCGGGACCGTGTCGCATGCTGGGTTGTTCTTTTATTTTGGCGCCGTAGTCGGGCCATGAGTGTTTTAATGTTGTAATGCTATTTATGTACTTTGATTGACGTGGCGAGTGTAAGCCAACTATGTATCTCCCCTTTTATTATCTGTATTACATGGGATGTTTTGAAGATTGCCTAACTTGCGACATTGCTTTCAATGCAGTTATGCCTCTAAGTCGTGCCTCGACACGTGGGAGCTATAGCCGCATCAAGGGCGTTACAATCATGTTCCCCCAATTACGGGATTCTCATTAATACGGTCGTGGGTAACCCAACCGTGTCTATGACTCCTAGATTATAGGCAAGTCCCAAACGGCTACGGAGAGGACGCTTGATATTCACCCTCTTTATAAAGGGACAAGGTTTTCGCTTTCTCCCTCCCGTGCTCAATCGAACCCCTCCCCTTCCTTGAGTTCTAACACCCAAAGCCCAGGTCAGGTGCTTCGGATCTTCAATCATGTCCGGACCAGTCTTCAAGGCTGGTGGATGCCCTCCTCCGTCACGGAAGAGGATATCAAGCAGTTAAGGGAGGCCAGATACCTGACCGCCGAGGTTTCGCATCGGCTGCCTGCTCGAGGGCAGGTCGTCCCTACTCCCGAACCCAACGAGAGCGTCGTGTTCGTCTCCCACTTCCTCCGAGGCCTAGGCCTCACTCTGGATCCCTTTGTCAGGGGTTTGATGTTCTATTACGGGCTACATTTCCACGATCTAGCTTCGGACTCCTTTCTCCACATCTCGACATTTATTGTCGTGTGTGAGGCCTTCCTCCGCATTACCCCTCACTTCGGCCTGTGGCTCAAGACCTTTGAAGTGAAGCCGAAGATGATCGAGGGGCAACATGCAGCGTGCGGAGGCGCATCAATAGGCAAGATGGCAGGAGCTCTGTGGCCGAAAGGTTCCTTTCCAGAGGTGTCCGAATTATGGCAACGGGAGTGATTTTACGTCACGGCTCCCAGAAGTGCCAAGTGGGTGGCTGCCCCCGCTTTCCGCTTGGGCCCCCCACCACAACTGATGTCATGGATTAGTAGAGGTCTGAGCTTGGGTCCAGCCAAGGACGTGCCCATACTGCAAAGCCGCATTCAAGATCTCTTCGAGGGAGATTTTAATTTGGTTGTGTTAATGCAAGTTATGCTGGTTCGTCGAGTCCAGCCTTGCAAACGCCGGCCCCTTCGCTTATGGGAGTTCAACCCAGAAGGGCCGCGTGCCATTCAAAGTTTCCTCGGCCTGAAGCACGAGCAGATGTACAAGTCATTCTTCGGACCTCAAATAGAGTGTCTGGATACTACCGAGGACGTGGGCCTGAGAAGTAACCGTGCTGCCGAACAAGTAAGAAATCCTCTAGCCGAACACACCATCTTTTATTCATGAAGTTATTTCTGAGAGATCGCTCTTTGACCAGGACTGGCTAACAAAGGCGAAGATGATTCGGTGTCCGGCCCCCCTCCCCGAGGGTTTGGAAAATCCGGTTTTGGAAAAGATGCTCGAGCTCGCACCTTGCCCGGAGCCCTCGAAGGAAGATACAGGGGGGAATAATATGGGCAGAAGTGGGCCCCCATCGCTGCCAGCTCCAACCGAGGGAATGAGCGCCTCCATGAAGGAGGATAACCGGGGGAGGAAGAGGACTGCTTCCGAGGATCCGGAAGCCGAGGCCTCCAAACATGAGAAGAATCCTCCAACAGAGGGTCCTGCCTCGGGGGGTGCTCTTACCGCACAAAGTCTGCGGGGGGATCAGCCCTCCAACGAGTCGTAAGTGATCCAAAAAATACTTTAATAGTGTAGGTATACCATCTTTCTTCGGAGAAAATAACCGCTGCATATATCTTGAAGTTCGGGCCTTAGCCCCTCTCAGCTGAGCTCGTCTTCGGGGGATCTTCTTTCGGAGATGATGGAGAGCGAAACGCCTCCCCTGGACTCCTCCGCTCAAGAACCGGGCGACCCCGAAGTGTCATCACGGAGGGCCTCTCCGGATCCAGCGAGGCTAGAAGAAAATCCCATAGACCCCCGAAGTCCCCAGCGTCCGGCTCCCGAAGAGAGCAAAAAAAGAGTCCGGCACCGTCTGGTATGCGGTCGGACGTTCTGAGGGAGCTGGTGGGGTGAGCGGCCATCTCAAAAGAACACCATACGCTGATGGGTACGGTGATGGAGAGAATTTCGTCCGCCGAAAGTGGATTACATGAAGCCTTTATGAGTCTACTAACAGGCTTTGAGGTACGTGATATAATATGTGATAGTACCACACATGTTAGGTGTGCCCTGTGTAGATAGTAGCCCCTGAGACTCTGGTTGTCGTCGAGAACGGCGGCGAATAGAGGATCATAGTCCCAGGCAATAACCAAACTGCCTTTATGTGCAGGTGGTGGAAGCTCCGGTCGCTAGCCGGAGTAGTGAGTTTGCCGAATTAAAACGGCAACTGGATGCGGCAGACGCTGACATCGAGCTTGTTAACAAGAGGCTTGACGAGGAACAGGGTAAGTGTTATTATCTGGTGAACGCCACATAGTAAGAGCAGCATGATGCCAATATCTTTAGTATGTTGTGACTGCAGATGGAGCTGCCACCGCAGAAACCTTGTGGGCAGAACTTGCCCGAGCCAAGGAACAAGCAAGGATTAGTAATGCGGCTGCTTTGAAGGCGGCTGAAGAGTTGAAAGCCGAGAAGGCCGCACATTGCGAGAGCAAAGAGAAGATGGCCAAGATGGCCGTAGAATTAAAAGACAGTGCCGACCGTTGCCGGCTCCTTGTAAAAGAAAACCGAGCGAAGGCAACGGATCTTGAGAAGGCCATGATGGCGGACAAATACACCCGCTCTGCTATGAGAGCGAAGAAGGAGGAGCTGCGGGAAGTCGGGGATATTGCGGCTGGGAAGTTGTCGGTGTCAAAATCGGCGGATCTCGGGTAGGGGGTCCCGAACTGTGCGTCTATGCGGATGGTAACAGGAGGCAGGGGACACAATGTTTTACCCAGGTTCGGGCCCTCTTGATGGAAGTAAAACCCTACGTCCTGCTTGATTAATATTGATGATATGGGTAGTACAAGAGTAGATCTACCGCGAGATCAAAGAGGCTAAACCCTAGAAGCTAGCCTATGGTATGATTGTATGTTCCTGCGGACTAAAACCCTCCTGTTTATATAGACACCGGAGAGGTCTAGGTTTACACAGAGTCGGTTACAATGGTAGGAGATCTACATATCCGTACCGCCAAGCTTGCCTTCCACGCCAAGGAAAGTCCCTTCCGGGCACGGGACGAAGTCTTCAATCTTGTATCTTCATAGTCCAGGAGTCCGGCCGAAGGTATAGTCCGGCTATCCAGACACCCCCTAGTCCAGGACTCCCTCAGTAGCCCCCGAACCAGGCTTCAATGACGACGAGTCCAGCGCGCAAATTGTCTTCGGCATTGCAAGGCGGGTTCTCCTCCAAATTCCGTGTACCTGTTGAATAATGTCCGGTTTCTTGTAAATGTAGCGCTCCTTGGCTTCTACGCCCAATAATGGCCATCTTCCATGTGTCAAACGAATACGAAAAGTCAGGGTGTTTTTACATTTACACCCCTAGCCGCGTGAATGAGCCGCTTATTTAAGGGGACGAGGATTTAGATCCAAACCACACCTTCTCCCCTCCACGAGTATTCATCAGAGTGTATCCGACAGAGGTCCATTCTATCATGGCCGGTCGCCGCAGCTCCTCCTCTCGTCCTTCCAGCCCTCAGCCTGGAGATTGGGAGAGATGCTCCATCCTGCACAGCGAGCTAGTGACGCTCCAGACCAAGGGATTTCTCCCCCCGGCCTATATGGTCCCGGTTCGAGCCAGACTTGCCACCTATAATGGCGGAGAGCAAGCAGAGAGCGCCCCCAATCCCTCCAAAGGAGACTGTGTATGCCTTGTCCCTTACTTAATAAGAGGGCTCGGATTTCCAATTCATTCGTTTCTCCGGGGGCTCCTGGAGTTCTATGGCCTCCAGCTGCACAACCTCACGCCTGCCTCCATATTGCATATCACGGGTTTCGTAGCCCTTTGCGAGCTGTTTTTGGGCTGCGAGGCTCATTTCGCGCTATGGAAAAGGCTATTCTGCCTTGTGCCCCATTCTCAGAAGGGGTCAATATATCAAGTGGGCGGAGCCGAAGTGTGGCGCATCGCCGGGACCAGATATCTATCCGGAACCCCAAAGAAGGCGTCCGAGGACTGGCCTTCGGAATGGTTTTATATAGACGACGTCCCGCTGCCAGATCCTGTCCGGATCGGCCTCCCTGAGTTCGACAGTGCTCCCCTAAAGAAGCGCCTAAGCTGGCGTCCACGGAGCCCTCAGAGGGAAAGCGACAAGGACGTTCTTTACCTGATGGGCCGAATAAGATTGTTACCCATTCCGGACTAACCATGATTGGGGTCATGGCCGCATGTATCATGCGAGGGGTGCAGCTGCTTCAGTATAGAGGCCACCCCATGTGGGACTTCAACGGGGAGGACGACGCCACCCGCCACGGCCATAAGGGGCTGGATTCGGCTGCCGCTCTAATAAAGATCTTGTCCGCTTTGTACAAGGGAGAAGAGGAGGAATTTCTCCGCGTCAACCCACAGGGTGGATTTTCTATGTACAATCCCCCAAGTTGGGTAAGTGGACACTTTTACTTGCCCATCCGTTTTATATTCCCATCGTTAAATATTCAGTCTAACGACTTCAATGCAGGAACTACGCTAGGCTGTTAAAGAAATAAACAACCCTCCTCCACAACCCGAGGATCCGGGACGGTCCCTCGACCCGGCCTCTCAAGAGGATCCGGACTTATCTGTGGGGCTGATTGATGGGGTGTTTCATCAATTGAGCAAGGACAACGCCTTGGTGGCCATTACAGCCGATTACCCAGGGCTACTCCCAGCCTCATAGGTAACTGAGACCGAAGTCACAGCACTTTGAAAAGGGATCTATCCTCGCGTGTTTTCAATTGTCATATGACAACCTGTTTTGCAGGGGAGGTCCTTGAGACGGGAGGCCGAGCCTGCGGCGACTAGCCAACGAGGGGCGGCAAGGCCCCGTGGGCTGAAAAGAAGTGCGGTCTGGACTGAGACGCCGGCGCAAAGGTATAGTGCGCCATCTTATTTCCAGGCGTTATTCCTTCAAGGCATATTAACGCTCGTGCTTTCTTCAGGACGAAGAGACCTCGCCGGACTATGTTCGGAGAGGTTGCCAATCGTGCCTCCACCAGCCAGGCTCCAAAGCCTGGTCCGGAAGCGGAGGAGAACACAAGGCCTGCACCGGACGCTCCTCCGACAGAGGATGCGGACAGGTTGTCTGCCACCAATTCCGATGTGGAGAGTGCCATGAACCACAGGCGTCGTCAGACAATTCTTTGCGATGCTTGTTTCTCCCAAGAGGCATTGGATGCCTTCAATTCGGGAGATGCGTACCTCTGTGCCGCTCAAAATGGTCTAGCCAGAGCCACGGAGCAATATGTAAAAGACATACGGGTAAGAAAATTTTGGTAATTATATATATACCAGTAGTCCCCGAGACTTGAAACAGTTAGAATAACTGATTTAAGGATCATTTGTTATGTAGGTTCTTGTAGAAAAGAATACCCTAGTGTCCCAGGAGCTGGAAGAGTGCAAAGCCCAACTTGAGGCTGCACTAGCCGCGGCAGGGGAGCCCAAGGAGACCCCCTCTGGTAATATACGCTTTGAAAGATAAGTATTTTGCGAAGTGCAGCGTGGGTGCAAATCTGACAAATGAAATTGCAGATGGCGCCGGATTAAATCCGGAAAAGCAACAACTCCTACGCCAGTTGAAGGCTGGTGAGAGTGTGCTGGCAAAGGTGAGGCGGGAGAAGAACGATCTCCAAGATGCCAACACCAAGCTAGGCGTTGAACTGAAGGATGTTCGTGCCCAGCTGTTGGACTCCGTTAAGGAGAATCAGCAGCTTTGACGCGGCATATTTAGTAAGTGCTTAAACGAACTTTGAAAAAAGAGTTCGGCGAGGAAGTCGACTAACAGAGTAATGTCTGTAGGTATGCTAACAGGTCGTCCTGCAGAGGAAATGCCCGGTTCTACGGGTGACCTTCTTCCCGAGCTCTCACAACTGCACGAGCGAGTTCGGCAGGTGATGCAAGGCGTCGCCCAGGCCTTGTGGCCATCCGTCTCCATGCCCGAAGGCCTTGGAGAGCTTGTAGAGAAGCTGAAGGGAGCGCGGCGGCGCTTCCGATTGTGGAAGATGTCGGCCTGCCGTCAAGGCGCCAGGGAGGCCTGGGCCATGGTGAAGACGCGGTACACGAAGGCTGACCCAAACCACATGGCCGAGGTCGGACCCGTGGGGCCCGATGGGAAGGAGATCCCTGTGAGCTTAGTATACGGCCAAGTAGAATTGGCCGCAAAGTATTCCCAACAGGACTATAGCTAGACAGCCTGTTAGATGGTATTGAAGAGGAATACAATCAGTCAGATTGACTATGTAATTTTAATTGACATGTGTAATGCCTTCTAGCCGGATTGTAGATCGTTTGTCATGGCCGACCTTTTCGCTTCAACCTCGGGACCTGACGGTCCGGAGTGTGTCCGAATACCCTCGCGGTTATATAAGAACCGGGGTATGCATGGAGACCAGGCGTAGGGGTCATTAGTGCTTGAACAGACAAGTGCCCAACTAGTTATGTTATATTACATGGTTAGTAAGAAACATCTTCCAGGGAGAATAGTTCCGTTAGGGGTTCCTTTCCCTGGGAGGCATGCCCTAAAGTGCATGTCCATTCTGCGAAAAGAGACGCAGGAAAAACATCTGGGGGCGTATAGATAAATAAGTGAAAAAAGATCATCTTTAGTTCACCGACCGAATATTCCCTTAAGAACGCTAGCTTTCGGCTTCACCCAGTCTGAGGTACACATCCGGCTGACCCGGCAGTAACAATCGCAGAGGTGCTCCCTTTACCACCTAGCCGAACAATCGGGAACGTAGGGGTAAGCACAGGAGCCAGGCAACCCAGCTTGGCCAAAACTTAAGTCATATCGATGCATATAATGGTGAATAAAAGGTACATGCGGAAGTGTGACACATGTGTTGGGCATGAAGCCCGTATAAATAAGCTTCTGTTTAAAGAAGCCCCCAGGTTTAATGAGCGCGGATAGCGCGTCACTTTATGAGCCTTTAAAGGCTATAAGAGAGAGAGAGGAGAAGGAGAGAAATGTAAGACAGAAAGTATATAAAAAATGGACAGAGGAAGGAGACGAACACAGAGTCCGGCGCTAGGCATAGAATCTTCGGAGACGGGCTGCGTTCCATGGGTTCGGCTCGAGTCGGTTATCCGATGCATCTCGCAGGCGGTACGCTCCACCAGTCAGGACTTGGTCAATTATGAAGGGACCTTCCCACTTGGGCTTGAGTTTGTCCTTTTTCTTGTCCGGCAGGCGTAGAACTAATTCGCCAACGTTGTAATTTTTGGCCCGTACTTCTCTGCTTTGGTATCTTCGAGCCTGCTGTTGATAGAATGCGGAACGGGCTTTTGCCACGTCACGCTCTTCCTCCAAGGCGTCCAAACTGTCCTGCCGATCGAGCTCGGCTTCTCTTTCTTCGTACATGCGCACTCGAGGTGAGTCATGAATTATGTCGCAGGGCAAAACTGCCTCTGCGCCGTACACCATGAAGAATGGTGTGTATCCGGTGGTGCGATTCGGCGTGGTCCGCAGCCCCCAGAGTACGGAGTCGAGCTCCTCTACCCAGTGCGTATTAGATTCCTTAAGGGACCGCACTAATCTGGGTTTGATGCCGCTCATGATAAGACCATTTGCACGTTCGACCTGGCCGTTAGTTTGTGGGTGATAGACGGAAGCATAATCGAGCTTGATGCCCATGTTTTTGCACCAGAGTTTTACCTCGTCGGCCGTAAAGTTCGTGCCGTTATCAGTGATGATGCTGTGGGGGACGCCGTAACGGTGTACAACCCCGGATATAAAGTCTATCACCGGTCCGGATTCGGCCGTCTTAACAGGCTTGGCTTCTATCCATTTGGTGAACTTATCCACCATGACCAGTAAGTATTTTTTCTTGTGGGTTCCGCCTTTAAGGGGTCCAACCATGTCAAGCCCCCAGACCGCGAAGGGCCAAGTGATGGGGATAGTTTGGAGGGCGGTGGGTGGCATATGGCTTTGGTTTGCAAAAAGCTGGCAACCGACGCATCGTTGGACTAAGTCCTGGGCGTCTG
Source organism: Triticum aestivum (assembly GCF_018294505.1). Taxonomy (NCBI): domain Eukaryota; kingdom Viridiplantae; phylum Streptophyta; class Magnoliopsida; order Poales; family Poaceae; genus Triticum; species Triticum aestivum. Next base: position 413,449,764 of record NC_057800.1, read on the forward strand.
CCCGGGCCGTCGGCCAATAAAAGCCTGTACGGAAGGCCTTGCTTACAAGGGACCGAGCTGCAGCGTGATGACCGCCGAGTCCGGCATGAATTTCAGCCAGGAGGTTCCGCCCTTCCTCTTCGGAGATGCACCTTTGAAGGACTCCGGTAGTGCTTTTCTTATAAAGCTCTCCCTCATGGACTTTATAGGCTTTAGATCGCCGCACTATGCAGCGTGCCTCATTTTGGTCCTCGGGGAGTTCCTGCCTAGTAAGGTAGGCGAGGAATGGTTCTGTCCACGGGGCGATGACGGCCATTATTACGTGGGCTGAAGGTGTTATTTCATTGGCAGAGCCTCCAATTATGTCAGAGTGTTCGGTGTCGGGCAGTGCGGTTGGGTCCGGGCTGTTATTGCCGGGTTCCCCTTCCCATACTACGGATGGCTTGAACAGCCTTTCCAAGAAGATGTTGGGGGGGACTACATCGCGTTTTGCGCCGATGCGTGCCAGGACATCTGCCGCCTGATTATTTTCCCGGGCTATATGGTGAAATTCGAGCCCTTCGAACCGAGATGACATTTTTAGGACGGCGTTGCGATAAGCTGCCATTTTTGGATCCTTGGCATCAAAGTCTCCATTTATTTGGGATATTGCGAGGTTCGAGTCCCCGCGCACCTCTAGGCATTGAATGCCCATGGATACTGCCATCCGGAGACCATGTAAAAGGGCCTCATATTCAGCTGCATTGTTGGAGTCTGTGTACATTTTCTGGAGTACGTATTGAACTGTGTCTCCTGTGGGGGACGTTAAAACAACGCCAGCCCCTAGACCGGCCAACATTTTGGAGCCGTCGAAGTGCATGACCCAGTTTGAATATGTGTCGTACTCTTTAGGGAGTTCGGTCTCCGTCCATTCTGCGTTGAAGTCGGCCAAAACTTGTGACTTGATAGCTTGCTATGGCTTGTAAGTTATGTCGAACGGGAGGAGCTCAATGGCCCATTTTGCAATCCGGCCCGTCACGTCGCGGTTGTTTATAATATCGTTAAGTGGCACTTCCGAGGCTACTGTTATTGAACACTCTTGAAAGTAGTGTCGCAGCTTCCGGGATGCCATAAATACCGCGTACGCAATCTTTCGATAATGCGGGTACCGTGACTAGCACGGAGTAAGGACAGTGGACACAGAGTAGACCGGCTTTTGAAGGGGGAATTTGTGTCCGTCCATTTCTCGTTCGATGACGAGCACTGCGCTTACGACCTGATGGGTTGCTGCAATGTATAATAGCATTGGTTCACCAATGTTTGGCGCGGCCAGGACTGGGTTTGTTGCCAAGATGGCTTTTATTTCGTCGAGTCCGGCCGTGGTTGCATCCGTCCACTCGAAGTGTTCGGTGTGCCAAAGGAGGCGGTAAAGGGGTAGGGCCTTTTCGCCCAAGCAGGAGATACAGTGGCTTAGAGCCGCCACGCGTCCGGTTAATTTTTGTATTTGTTTGAGGTCCTTCGGGATATCCAATTGTGACAGAGCTTGGATCTTGGCTGGATTTGCTTCAATTCCTCTATCGGATACAATGAAGCCCAAGAGCTTTCTGGCTGGAACGCCGAAAACGCATTTTTCCGGGTTGAGCTTGATGTCGTATGTTCGGAGGTTATTGAATGTTAGCCTCAAGTCGTCTACTAGAGATTCGACATGTCTTGTTTTAACGACCACATCATCTATGTATGCCTCCACTGTTTTGCCGATCTGGTTTGCCAGACATGTCTGAATCATGCGCTGATAGTGCGCCGGACGTATTTGAGCTCGAAGCGGCATTAGTGTTGAAGCAGAATGGGCCGTATGTGTGATGAATGCGTTCGTGCTTGGTCTGACTCTGCCTGTCTGTCTAATTGATGAGGTAGCCGGAAGAGTATGCCGCAAGGAACACATACAGCAATCATGTTCCTGCGAGCTTAGCGTCATTATTTGACTCGCCACTGCGGGGGATCATAGCATGTCTGAAGGGTGAAGGAAATGTCCAGTTCTCTCGTGGAACTCCGCAAGCGGCGTTACATCAGGGTTTCTTGCCGATGGAAGCTATTTTATTGGGGTCCGTGATGGACCTGGAATTTGACTATCGTCGCCAGGAGTGACTTGATCTTTTGTCGAGTATTGGTCCATTCACCGGAGCGCAGCAGTCGTTCCTCACTGCTAGTCTCGGAAGCGCCCAGGCATTGCGCTGTCTTGTTTTGCGGATGTTGTGCGATCACTAGCGAGAGTGATGATTCGTTAGGCCCGGGCATCTTGAGCTTCATGTACCCGTAATGGTATTGCTTGGAAGATTGTAAACGCTTCCCGCCCTAGCAGAGCGTGATATCCGCTACTGAACGGGGCCACTTGGAACGTGACCTCTTCAGACCTGTAATTATCCGGCGTGCCGAACACCACATCTAGTGTGATTTTTCCTGTACAGCGCGCTTCCTGACTGGGGATTATTCCTCAAAAGGTTGTGCTGCTTCGCTCAATGCGGTTCCAGTCTATTTCCATTTTTTGAAGGGTTTCCTCATAAATGAGGTTCAATCCGCTGCCGCCATCCATGAGTACCTTGGTAAGACGAAAGTCGTCCACTGTTGGACTGAGGACCAATGCGGCTGGTGCTCGGGCTGTTCGGAATTTAGGTTCATCACTGGCGTTAAAAGTAATAGCCGTGTCACTCCATGGGTTTATTGTTGCTACTTGGTAGACTTCGGCAAGGCTGCGGAGTGTTCTTTTTCGCATATTATTTGATGCGAAAGTCTTTAAGACTGTTAATACTGTACTGGTGTCTCTGGGGTGGCTTTCTGTGGCTTCTGGAATTAGAAGATCTTCGCCAATTTTTGCCACCTGCCGGAGTATCCAACATGCTCTAAGGCTGTGAGTTGGTGTGGCGCCCTCTGCACTGTGAATTTTACCGGGTCCACTAAGCCATCCTTCCAGCACGGTTCCGTGCCCTGTAGAGGGCTTTTTCTTTTTGGTATTGAACCCGGTTGTCTGGCGATGATGCACCCTTTTATTTCGGACTGGGTTTGTATTCAGGCCCGGATTGTCCCAAAATTTTATTTCGGTTTTCCAGGCGCTTTCCATCGCACAGTACTTTCCTACTATGGACGCCAAGTCAGCAAAGCGTGTAATATCACAGCGACTTATGGTGTTGAGGATTCCCTTGTCCGTGCAATTATTGCAGAAGAATGAAATTGCGTCTTCCTCGCGGCAGTCCTTTATTCTGTTCATAACCAGGAGGAATCTGGCCGAGTAATGATGTACTGTTTCTTCGGGCTCTTGCCTAATTTGGGATGGAATCAAATCCGAAACCTCACCCAATCCGAGACCCAGGGGCCAAGGAGTTTCCGAACTCGGATGTTTGGATTCTTGGATGTTGTCCAATGAATCTATCCTGTTGCCTGACTTTAAGTTCAGGTCTTGAGTGATGTCCTCCCCTCTGCGGGTATCCGGCTTGGAGGGATAGGGAATCCGGACATAGCTAGTCCTTAAGATAGATGAAGGGTCGTCGTACTATCCCTCTACCATGTCAACGTGATGGGTGACCTGGGGAGAGTTAATCTCTCTCAGATAGGGTTTAGGCGCAATCTGGTAGTAATCCGTAGCGACTCCCAGGGCGGCGATGCGATCAAAGAGCTCGTTTAGGGAAGAGAGCTCCATTGGATCTAACTGCTCGGCGAATTCCGAGCTGACGTGAAGATTGCTTTCGATGACCCGAGAGGTCATCGTCGGCGCAGCCGCCGAACAGGCGGTCATAAGGAAACCACCTAGCCAGAGAGTTTGGCCGACAGCCAAAGCTCTCTTAGCAACGGTGCCATCTTTAAAGACAGGATGAGGCATCCTTCCTGATGGCGACGGTACAGAGGAACTCTCAATGAAAGCACCAATGTCGGTGTCAAAACCGGTGGATCTCGGGTAGGGGGTCCCGAATTGTGCAGGCAGATGGTAACAGGGGGCAGGGGACACAATGTTTTACCCAGGTTCGGGCCCTCTTGATGGAGGTAAAACCCTATGTCCTGCTTGATTAATATTGATGATACGGGTAGTACAAGAGTAGATCTACCGCGAGATCAGAGAGGCTAAACCCTAGAAGCTAGCCTATGGTATGATTGTACGTTCCTGCGGACTAAAACCCTCCGGTTTATATAGACACCAGAGAGGTCTAGGGTTACACAGAGTCGGTTACAATGGTCGGAGGTCTACATATCCTTACCGCCAAGCTTGCCTTCCACGCCAAGGAAAGTCCCTTCCGGGCACGGGACGAAGTCTTCAATCTTGTATCTTCATAGTCCAGGAGTCCGGCCGAAGGTATAGTCCGGCTATCCGGACACCCCCTAATCCAAGACTCCCTCAGAAGCCCTTCATGCTATGGAGGAAGTTCGGAGATCCACGGTATGCCCCTCTGGATCGGCCTTGGAGTTCGGCAGATGCATATATGGACTTGACAGCGAGCGCTGCCGATGCGGCCAAATACTTCCAAGGTCAAACAGATCATGAAGTGGACAAGTTGTTCTGGTCGCAATTCAACGTTCCAGAGCGTCCGCTTCCATTGACTGATCAGCTAGTCGAATGGGCCGAACTAAATAGGTTGTACGGACTCGCCATGAGGTTTGTGGTGGATCAACTATGGCCGGAAAAGCCAAATCCCAACACTATTTCAGCTTAGTGCATCAGTTCCTTGGTGTGGTGCCGCGCATTAATGCGATGAAGAGGTCGGCGTGCATAGAAGGCTCGAGGATGGCCCTTGCCCGTGTTAAAGCATACTGGGCGGAGATGGATGCTACCACTGTTGCGGCGCAGGGTTCGGCCATAGGCCAAGTGGCTGCCGAGCACTATTTCAAGGAGGTTCTCGAGGGTGCTCGTTTGATAGAGGCCCAATGCTCGAAGAATATTATGTTTGAGTGATATGTGTTCTCATTGTAAACACAATGTTTTTATGAAATTTTATAAGGTTGTGTTTATACTTTTGCCTGAAAGTAGTATGATGCCTCCTGTGCGGCCGTTTATGTATACATGTGTATAACCTGAAAGATTGCAGTCGTCGGCTTCAACCCCCACGCATATAATGCGGAGGTGCTCGCAAAAAACGCGTGTTCACACTTAACCCAATGTCTTGGTCCTATTAAGGAGGTGATAGCGCAGCAAATGAGGCAACCAGACTATAATGCTTTAACACTTTCACTTAGCCATAGGAGTTTGACAGTGGGGCTACTAGATAGCCTCTGGTGGCTCCGCACTCTCCCGATCTCGGGGTGCATACATGCCTAGCCGGAGAACGGCCCTTCGTTAAGGCGGAGGAATTCTAACATTCCGATAGGTCATCGAGTGGTTGACCAGTCTCACGCTATATCATGACAGTCAGTTTCCGGCTTTCTCTACTGAGGTGCTCGTCCGGATGAACCAGGGCACAATCGCAATAGTTCTCCTGGTGCTGCCTTAGCCGATAAAGTGGAACGTAAGGCACCAAAACACAGGAGCCGGGCAAACCCAACATTTGACCAAAGACAATGATTCGGAGTTGATGCATATAAGGCCAAACTCGCGACGCCGATCACTCCCTAAGGTATTCGGTCTTTATGGTATAAACCGGGCCTAAATAGTGCCCTTTGTAAGAAGCCCCTTGTGTCCAGGTACGTGCATTATTCTGACGTGGCCACATGCCAAGACGTCAGCATCCTTCTCAATTGTGCTGAGAATTCGGTGGATGTGTATCAACAAGAGACAGTAAAAAAGGTTTACGCATGGTCTTAATCTAAAAAGAATCCTTGGAGCGGGTCCCTGCTGCACGTCTGCGCCTATGTCTCCGTTGTGCCGTATCCTGGATGGGTGTAGCACGATGGTCATCTGTAAAACAGAGGAACTTAGGTGAAAAAGTTGTCATGCAAAAAGGTGGGTTTTAAAAGAAACCATGTATAACTAGAAATGAGTAGAAATTGCCACTTGTCTGCGCGCATTTGAGCCCCTTGTATTTGTAATAGGGGTGTGGTCATCAATCCGGTATAAATTACATATAGCAGCGCTGAAATCTTCTAACCGCGTTCGTGGTCTTGACGACCTATCAAATGCTTTAGTTGGTGAGGCCGTTTTTAGTGTGCCGCTGCCAAGGCAGTCGCATTCTCTTCGGCGCGCAAGGATCGCTTAATACTTCCGTTCACTGTAATGATGCCACGTGGACCGGGCATCTTGAGCGTCAGGGAAGCGTAATGTGGTATTGCATTAAAGCGAGCAAAAGCTTCGCGTCCAAGTAGTGCTTGATAACCGCATTGGAACGGAGCAATGTGGAAGGTTAAATGTTCGCTACGGGAGTTATCAGGGAAGCCGAATATAACCTTTAGTAGTAGGGAGCCCGTGCAGTGAGCCCCTAGGCCTGGCGTTACTCCTTTAAAGGTAGTGTTGCAATGGCAAATTTTCGTTGGGTCTATCCCCATTTCGCGGATTGTATGCTCGTATATCAGGTTTAAACTGTTGCCACCGTCCATCAGGACTCGTGCAAAGTGGTATCCGTCAATTATTGTGTCTAATACCAGGTTGTCAGCACCCCGACTCAATGCCACATCGATCTAGCATGTAGCACCTCATATCACTTTGCGGCCTCACGCACGGTATCCCCACGGGTGTCGCCTTACCTTTGCCCGGGACCGTTTGTGCCTTTTGGCACACGGATATGACAGTGTCGCTAGCATCCATATGATAAGGAGCCCGGGCTGACATGGCTAGTCGTAAACCCAAAGTGGCACTCACTTACAGGGACAGGCATCCATGACCCAGCATCGAACGTGTCGGTCACCAGCGAGTGAATCCAGGCTGTAGCACTGGGCTAACAGGACTCCGGTGAACCGGGCTGTAGCGGGCTAACAGGACTCCGGTATTCATCGCGTGACATTTCCCCGAAGGGACAGACACAGGAACGAAGAAGGACACATGCCGGCCAGCCTAAGTGTTCCGGAGCAGTAGCAAGCTACCAGGGCTCAGTGGAAGCACTAGGAGACATTTCCCGGTAAGAGAGACTACTAAGGATAAACAACTAGATAGTCAGATCCCACACATAGCAATACACATTACACGTACGCATAACATGCAAGTATGTGCTGTACAACATGGCATCACAGCATAACTCAACAACTCATATAGATAAAGGCTCAGAAGAGCCATCATAGCATTATTATAAACAGGGGTCACATGACCCAACAGTCAGAGCAATCAAGCAACAAACGGAAGCATTACATGTCTGAGTACAGACATCTATAAATGAAAAAGGCTGAAAGCCTGACTATCTACAACGTCCGATCAAGATCGTAGCTGAGGTACTAGCTACTAGTCGAAGTCCACGAGAGCACTAATAAGACCGAAGTCTCCGCTGCAAAAACATAAATAAAGCAACATGAGTACAAAGGTACTCAGCAAGACTTACATCCGATCCTATCATACATGCATTTGTATCAAGAGGGTAATGTGGGGTTTAGTTGCAGCAAGCCAGCTTCGACTCTGTGGCTATCCTGTTCTACGACTACCAGAAACTCTTGAGGTGATATGGCGCACACGAGTCCACTAATCACCACACAATACACTACTATGGATTCATCTCCGTCTCCCTACGAGAAGGCCATCCATAGCACTCACACTTGTCTTGAGCATTTTAGGGTATCCACTTCAAGTTGTCTATGTACCATGTAGGCATCCAAGAAGTCCATAACCGCGGACCCGGCTATTCGAATAGATCATGTTAACCCTGCAGGGGTGTACTTCTTCACACACGCTCTCGCCACTTACCGCCATGTACACGTCATGTATCTCGGCAACCTTCAAGCGGAAGCCTGGCGAGGGTGTCGGCCACGACCTGACTAACCACACAAGACTCTAGCCCAGGTTTATCGCCTATTCGGGTTCCATCCGCAAGGAGATCCGGCCGGGGTGTCGCTTACGGCCCCAAACGATGTGTACAGGGTTCCCGAGCCCACCATCCGGGTGCCACTCGGTACACCAGGCCACGTGTGCCTAGTCTGTCCCAAGCCCACCCTGCCGGGTGCCACTTGGTAGAAAAATAGCACTACCTACAAACACCAGAAACTAGTTGCGACTCCTGGACAGAGATCAAGTTGGCTAATAAGTCGAGAGGGGCACTTAAGCATTCCAATGTGTGGTAGTATCGAGTCATTGGACAACATACATAGAACTCAGTGCTTAAGGACAGTTCCAGTGAGACAACCCACCATGTACTCCTACATGGCCTCTCACCGCTACCTTTACCAAATCGTATTCACACACTTCACTCTCAGCATCAGAACATATCGTAACACTCCAATTCATTCCCAATGAATCAGACCTGACACAACTCTAAGCAATAGCAGGCATAGCATGGTAGGAACACAACATGGCTCAATCAACTCCTACACATGCTAGTGGGTTTCAACTATTTACTGTGGCAATGACAGGTCATGCAGAGGAACGGGTTCAACTAACGCAGCACAAAGTAGCAGATGAATCGTTGTTGTCCTAATGCAATAACTGAGAGCAGGAGCGAGAGAGTAGGATTGTATCGGAATGAACAAGGGGGTTTGCTTGCCTGGTAGATCAGCAAGGAAGGCACTGCTTCATAGACAGGCACTCTGGAACAGACTCCGGAGCAGGACCTATCGAGAAGGAACAGTGTCGGCAATCAAAACACAATCATATGCAACAATATGATGCATGAACATGGCATGTAGATGTGATGCTGTTTGAGCTAATGCAACTAGTAATCATTTGGTTTGAAGTCCATTTGAACCAAAGGTTCAAATGCATCTCCAAATTAAGCTCCTATATATGCCATAATGTGTTTTCTCGTATTCAGCATGTATAAGTTGGTTTGTCATGCATGAAACTAGTACAGACGGATAGATTACATTTTTCTGATAATTTTTCATATATAAATTATTTTAATCTGAGCTACGGTTGAATTGTTATAAATTTTTGAAGTTTAAAACAATTTCTGGAATTTTCTGATTTAATTTCAATCCAGAAATCATATATTGCGCCAGCATGACGTCAGCACGACGTCAGCGGTCAACTGCGGCTGGCTGGGGTCAAACCTGACGTGTGGGGTCCACACGTCAGTGACAGGGGGTTAAACAGGGGGTTAATTTAATCCTAATTAAAAGTTAGTGGCGCTGGGGCCCACTGTCAGCCTCAGGGGGGGTTAATTAAGCGGTGATTAGCACTAAGCTAATCACCTGACGGGCCGGGCCCACATGGCGGGGCTCAGGCGACGGGGCTCGCCGCCGGCGACCTCTGGATGCGGCGGAGTCCGCGCCACAGGCCACGGGGACGGCGTCTGAGAGCACCGGGGCGTAGCCCGGGCTCTCGCGCATCTGGAGGGGCAGGTGGGAGGAGTTGGGGAGGCCGGAGCTCGCCGGAGCAAAGCTCGCGGCGGCGGCCGGAGCTCGGCTTCGAGCGGGAACGGGCTGCGGGGCACGGGGAGGCCACCTGAGGGGCTCGGCGGCACCCTCGTGGCACCGGGAGCACGCTATGGTGCTTGGTTTGGGCGGAGGCGGCCGAGACGACGACGGCGACATGGACGGCGGCGAGAAGCTTCGGCCGTGGTGGGGAACGGCGCTACGGCGCGGAAACGAGGGGGAGAAGAGAGGGGAACGGTGGCGGAGCTCACCGTGGACCCAGCGAAGGCGTCAGCGGGCTCGGGGACGTCCTGCGTGCGGCAAATCGACGGCGGTGGTGGTCGGAGCCCGAGGTGGAAGACGACGGCGACGGTGGCGCCACAGGGCGTCCGGCGTCTTGTGGCTTGACGGGGAGCTTCAGGGCGAGGGGGCGGAGCTCCTGCGCGTGTCGGGGAGGCGAGGGGAGGCCGGTGGCGGCGGCTATGGCGAACGGCGGCGACCGACGCGTTCGGACACGGGAGAGAGAGAGCGAGGGAGAGGAGAGGAAGAATCGGGG